>NC_056739.1:1738169537-1738412037 GCF_019279795.1 Protopterus annectens | reverse complement strand
CCCTCTTTTCTTTATGACAAATAAACATCCTTCTTAATAATGTCCGTTTTTAGACCAATTGTCGACGCAAGAGGTAAAGTGTCATTCATAAGTCAATATTTGGATTCAAAGTTGAAAAAAGGTTTAAATAGTTTCCCACATATAACTAAAGACTCATGGCATTTCTTGGACAAGATTAGAAACTATGGAGCACAGGACAACACTATGTTTCTGACAATTGATGTGGTTAACCTATTTAGTGTTATACCACATGATACTGGTCTTGAATGGTTGGAAGAGCAGCTTGCAATTACAGGTGTTTATGACCAAGATCATATAAATGTCTATGTGAGGCTAATGGAAATTGTGTTAAACAACGATTTCATATTTTTTGAAGGTTACAAGTTAAAACTGGTGTGGCAATGGGGGGCATATATCATGGCATATTGGGAAAAAAATTTGTTTTCAACAGTGAATTTAGGTCATTTATTAAATTGTACACCCGTTTTTTGGATGACATTTTTATTATATGGCAGGGTGAGAAGAAAAGTTTCATCAATCAAACATTTGAAATTTACAATTAGTTATTTAGATGTAAGTTTAACCTATAACAAAGAGAACAATTACATTTCATCTAAAATTTTCAGAAAATCCACATTTTCAAACTCTTATTTGCATTAATTCATGATCAAATTATTTAGTAATAGGGGTTATCCCACATCTTTATGTGAAGAAGTAAGGAAGGAAATACAAATTAAAAGGGGAAGTGGACACATTTTGCCTATACTTAAAAGTTTACATCCAATATTCAATAACAATTTTAACAATCAAAGGAGGTATGATTTTCGAGATGAATACATCTTGTTTGTAGTCACGTTTAATGCAGACACCGATGGTATCATCAAAATTATAGAAAAAAACTGGAGATCATTTATTAGGCTCAAGGAATTTCAGGGTTATACATTTCGTAAGCCCAAGTTTATTTTTCGTAAGGATAGAGCTTTAAAACAAATTTTTGAGAGGGGTACCACATACTCGGATACTAATATAAATAAAATTAGAGGTAACACCAAATGTGGTAGGTGTTCTACATGTGCTTTTATCATGCAAACGAAGTAAAATAACTGTAAACAATATAAATATTAAGATCAGGGGTAAATTTAATTGTCATTCCACAAATGTAGTCTACCTAGCTAAATGTAAATTCTGCATGGTATTTTATGTGGGCAAGACATGCAGAAAATTTAGGGATAGAATCAAGGAACACGTCCTGGACATTCAACATCAAAAGTCCACTAATGCTTTAGCACGACATATTATAACACATAAAGATCACAAATTTTCTTTTTGTATAATAGAACAACTAGTTCAGGACCAACAAGGTAGGCTAACTGAATATCATCTTGATGTATGTGAGCTTAAGTGGCAAATGATATTAAATGCACACTTTTATCCAGGCCTCAATGAATTTATATCTATTAAACCTTATTTGAGGCTGCAAAATATATTGGGATAATTTTTAAGTAGCTTTTCATGTAGCTTAATCAACTTGTAATTAAATACAAGTATGGCTAGTATCATTGTAGTACCCCAGGCATTGGTGAAGTAGAACTTATATATCCTTACATTTTTAAGTATATAATTTCAACATATTAACAGTTGAATTTTAACTTTTTAATATTGTTATATATATATATAAACTTTTTCTGCATATTTTGGTCATTACCTATGTATTAATTTTTGTATGCAAGGGTTTAGTTTAGTTTTAGGAAGAATAGGGGGTAGTATTAGTTATTTTTTTAGTTTAGTATTGCATTTTAACAGCTTAGTGTAATTAATCAATTAATTATCTCATTGAATAATTGATAAGTATAAATTGTGATGGTTTCCAACACTCGTCAGTGTTGGAGAATTGTGGTTGTGCCTTGTTGTTTATTAAACTTTTGGTGGAACTTCGTGTCTTCATGGATTGACATTACCTCCAAGACTCTTGCAGTATATGTCGCTCCTTCTCCAGGGTACTTTTGGAGAGAAGGAGGAAATTAGTCAATAGGGGTTTACTTCAGCACCCTTTCTCTGAAGCGCTGGCTGACCAGGATGGTGCTAATAGATCCTCAATGTCTTCCAAGTCCTCAGGTGACTTTAAAGCATCCAAAAAGACTAAAAAAATGGAGGGTGTAGGGTCATCGGTTCTGCTGTCCTCGGAACAGCGTGTCCCTTCTGTTTGGAGCCAGCTCACAGCTTTGGAGCCGGTCTCTGAGATTCCCTCATCTCCTCTGCTCCAATCAGCACCTTCGGTGCACTACTCAAAGTCTTCTTTCAGCCTCTCAGATATGGACTGGCTAGTGGAGAAGCTTTTTCGGGCACCAGGCCTTGCTAAATTGTTGTCGCCTCCGATGCCTTCGTTGGAGCCAAAGAACATTAACCCGGATTTGACTACTACTCCTCCTCCGAGCCGTACTGGACTTTCGGAGCCGAAGGAGCCCGACCTGTTAGTTGTTGAGCCTGTGGAGCAGAGACCTGCACCAGTGTTATCGGTTCCATCTACTCGGATGTCCTCTGCACCGACCGGGGACTCTAGGAGCTGGCACTCTTCCTGTCGGGTTCCAGGGTGGATAGTCGTACCGATTTGTCGGTGCCGACTCTTCCTCTCGGGGCTTCGGCTCAGATGAGCTTGGCTTCTACCTCGGGCTCGGTGCCCATGGCCTTGGTGCGGGAGAATCGGACGGTCCCTTCGGTTCCGTCTACCCCTTCTCGTCGGAGCCATGGTGCGTTTGATGCCATGAGGAGAGTCCTGTCTCCAAAGACATCATCAGCATCAGGTCTGGCTTCCTCCTCCCCTCAAGCGCCTGTGTCTGCTCCTGTTTCTACCGGTCCACCCAAGAGTAGAGACCTTGAGCCTCAAGTAGCCCCACAGGGTGCCCCCTGCTCTTCTGAGACCTCCCCAGATCCCACTGAGGAGGTACCCAGGAAGAGACTGTGCAAGAGGAGGCACTTGAACTCCCCACAGGAGTCTTTGACATCTGACACTGACTTGGATGAGTCAGAAGGGTCCCTTCGATCCCCCTCTGAGGATATCTCCTTTGCAGAAATATTAGAAATCCTTAATCAGAGGGCGGTTGGCAGTTCCAAAAGCCCTACTAAAGACTAGTCAGTGCTCTTGAAGGCTTCTGGGTCTCAACCTTCCACTTCTTGGGTGTCTCCGCCTTACGACGAGCTAATGGAGCTGATCTCTCGTAAGGCGTGGGAGTCTCAGGAGGCCATGGAAGCTGTCCCTTGCAAGCCAAATAAGTTCATCTCTGCCCCAGTGGACAAAGCCTTTTTGACTAAGGGAGTGCCTGTTGATGCCATGGTGGTGGCTGCAGCCACCAAAAAGGAAACGTCTGAGACTTTCTCATCTATCCATCCTCCCAACAGAGATTCTAGGATCATGGATAGATATGGGAAAAGCATGTTTAGTTCAGCGACCTTTTCCCTTCAATAACCGAACTATTTAACCCATTTTACAATACTACAAAGAGATCTCTTGAAAGAGCTAGGAGATGCTGTCCAGGGTACGGTAGCTGCAGGGGTTGCCGACAAAGTTAACACACAGCTCGCTACCCTAAACTCGATTGTGAACTCGTTCATGCATCTCATATCTTATGCAGCTGTGGTTCGAGTAGAGCCGCTAGTTCAGGCATTGCTCTGCGTAGACAAGCCTGGATGCTTTTCTGTTCCTTTGTGGAGCCTTTCAAGTCTTCCTTTATCAACACCCCATTTGATGGCTCATCCCTGTTTGGGCCCAAGGTAATGGAAACTCTAACCAGGTGTGAGCAGGAAGGCAAGACTCTATCTGCCGTTGGAGTCTGTTTTTCTATCCCTACTTGGCCCTATCCCAAGGGCCCAAAAATGTGGTTCCGAAAAGCACAGGGAGCCTTTCAGGACACACTGGGAGAAACCCCCTCTAGAGGCAGAGGAGGAGTTTATAATGGAAGATGCCGCCCGCGCGGCAGGGGGGGTTTGCAACAGCAGGGTGACAGAGGCCAGTTCTCTGGTCAGCCCTACCAGCGCTTCTGAAAGGAGACCCGGCTGTCCAGCTTTGGAGGCAGTCGGGGGTCACTTATCTTTGTACCCAGAAGCCTGGCTAAGCATAATGTCCGATACCTGGGTACAAAGCATCATTTCCAGAGGGTATTGCATACCGTTCTCTTCCCCTCCCATTCCTGTGAACAGAATCCTGGATATTCCACCCAGTCTCGGGGAACAAGCAACCATAGAGGTCCACAAGTTGCTATAAAAAAAGTCATCCAGCCAGTCCCAGCAGACCAAGTTGGATTCAGAACTTACTCGAGATTCTTTTTGGTTCCAAAGAAAACAGGGGACTGGAGACCTATCTTGGACCTCAGCAGACTCAACCAATTTGTAAAAAAAGAGAAGTTCCGAATGGTCACGCTTCAAGCCATTCTTCCCTTTCTAGGGAAAGGCGATTGGATGTGCTCCATCGATCTCAAGGATGCGTACTACCACATAAAGATGGACAGATGCTGCAGAGATCACCTGCGTTTCCAATCACTACCAATTTTGAGCCCTGCCCTTTGGTCTCACTACAGTCCCCAGTGTGTTCACCAAATGCATGGCAGTGGTCACGGCTCACTTGAGGTGTCTAGGATTCCAGGTGTTTCCATATCTAGACAATTGGCTCCTCACCGCTACCACCAGGCATCAATTGATTCAGGCAACACAATCTACTCTGACACTTTGCCACCACTTAAGTATTACAGTCAACTTTGAAAAGTCTGCCTTGTCGCCATCACAGCATATCGTCTTTATAGGAGCAGAGTTAGATACCTCAACCACCACTCTACGTCTTCCAGTCGAAAGGGTCAACTCATTGGTGTCAAAGAACAGAGTTACAGCTACAGAGGTCTTGAAGGTACTAGGTTTGATGACATCAGCAATTCTAGCCATTCCACTCATAAGGATGCATATGCAAATTCTTCAATGGCTCCTGTTCGCTCAATGGTCTTACCAGAAATTACCAATGAACCATATGATTCTCATCACAAATTCTTGCAAGAGAGACCTTCAGTGGTGGTTGACGTCTCTTCATGTCACAATAGGAAGACCCTTTGTGCCCCCCCAGTAGCTGCTGTGACCACGGACGCTTCCCTGATAGGGTGGGGTGGGGGGCATTTTCAGGGAAAAACTGCCCAAGGCACATGGACGGATCAAGAGTCACATCTGCATATCAATGTTCTGGAGTTGAGAGCAGTACTTCTGGCATTGCAGTACTTCCAGGACTCTTCCTCTAGGGACAATTGCATTTCAGACAGGCAACATATCAGTGGTCTGGTACTTGAACAAACAGGGTGGAACCAAGTCTTATCCCCTTTGTCGAGAAGCCCTCTGGGTATGGCAATGGGCTGTGTCATCCCAGTGTTTTCTGTTAGCAATGCACATCCTGGGGAAATCCAACGTGATAGCGGACAAGCTGAGCAGGGCAATCCTGTTGCCTCACAAGTGGTCTCAACCAACACGTTGCGGACTTGCTTTACCACAAATGGGGCCAGCCTTGCTGCGACCTCTTTGCCAGTCACATCAATACCAAATGCAGAAGCTACTTTGCCCTAATACCACCTCCGGGACATCCCCCGAGAGACGCACTCGTACAAGATTGGACTCCGGGTCTCCTATATACATTCCATTGATACCCAGGTTTTTACAGAAAGCAAAATTGCTGGGAAGGACTGTTCTCCTCATAGCCCCCCATTTGCCTCGACAGATTTGGTTCCCTTTCCTTCACCATCACCTGCAGGAGGATCCATGGATCCTGGACCCAGTTCCAGACGACCTGACACACCTGTCAGGGGACCTCCATCCTTCATTGCAGTCTCTAAAGCTGACTGCTTGGTTGATCCACTTCCTCAAATAGCCAGGCTTCATTCACTCTCAGATGACACAAGACCAATTCTATTGTCTTCTCATAAGCCATCCACCAGAAAACTATATCGGAGTAAGTGGAAAAGGTTCTTCATTTGGGCCAGTATACAAAAAATTGACCCTTTCCGAGCTCCTCTGTCATCCATTTTAGAGTTTTTGACAAGGATTTTTAAGGAAGGAGCAGCAGCTGCCACAGTTCGGGTTCAGTTAGCCGCCATATCAAATTTCCACTTTGGATTCGATGAGTTAAATATCATGGCCCATAAGTTATCTAAGGTTTTTCTCAAAGGTGTTTTTCACATGAAACCTCCTGTCAAAATCCCTTATTCTCCCTGGAATTTGAATTTTATGCTGTCTCAAATAATTCTTCCCCCCCCTTCGAACCAGCATCATCTTGTGATCTCGAATTGTTGTCCTGGAAAACTATTTTTCTAGTGGCCATTACTTCTGCCCACAGTGTGTCAGAACTTCAAGCATTATCTATCAGACCTCCTTACATGATTTTCCATGCTGATAGAGTATCTCTCAGAACAAACCCCTCCTTTTTGCCTAAAGTATGTTCTGAGTCCAATATCAATCAGGTCATTGAGTTGCCAGTCTTTTTTCCCAACCATTCCAACAAATTGGAATACATGCTGCACAAACTTGACGTACACAGACAGCTCCTATTTTATCTTGATAGAACTAAGGATATTAGAAAATCAGATCAACTCTTTGTATCCTTTTCGGAGGCCAGAAAAGGTAGACCAGTGGCTAAAACAACCCTTTCAAAATGGTTATCTGATTGCATCTCATTTGTTCATGCAAATGCTAACATACCTTTGCCACACAAAGCAAAGGCTCATTCAACCAGAGCCGTTTCTACATCTTCTGCATTTCAAGCTAAATTGACCCTTGACAACATTTGTGCTGCAGCCACTTGGTCTAAGCCTCATACCTTTATCACTCATTACAAAGTAGATAAGGCTTCCAGGGACGGGTCTTCTTTTGGTTCCACGGTCCTGAAAAATGTACTCCCATCAGCCAACCAGTATTGCGGGTGCTGGGGACACTACCCATCAGTGAGAGTAAACGGCGAGATTTAACAACTTCACATAAAGAAGTTATGTACTCACCATAACGTTCCATGTGAGTTGTTTATCTCACCTTTATTCTCATGTCCCTCCCTCCACCCCCCTCCTGGCTGATAGTTGACCTAGAAGCTAGTATCATCCTGGTTGTTCAATACTTCTTCTTTCTTGGGGAGTACTCCCCTTACAGGGGTATATATACACGCAGCAAACAAGATCTGAGGTAATTCCAGCAGTGCATCATGGGATAAGGGGCTTGGTCTCGAGCTACTGGCAAATGTTGAGCTTTGCTATAGGCCGTGTCGGAGCCGAGGATCTGCTCCGAACCCATCATTGAGAATAAAGGCGAGATAAACAACTCACATGGATCGTTATGGTGAGTACATAACTTCTTTTTATGCTACTCAACACCAGGAGTTTAAATCTCAAAATGCACGCGCTCAAAGCACTCCCCTGTATGGAGAACATTGACATCTGTGCAGTAACTGAAACCTGGTTCAAGGCTCCAGAGAGCACCCCAGCACTACCGGGCTACAACTCATACTACACGTTTCGGCCACAGAACGTGGACGGAAACACAAAAGGAGGGGGGGTGTATCCATATTCATCAAGGATACCTACACCTCCAGGTTAGTGACGCGTCATGATGCCTCTGAGATCATCCATGTGCAACTAACATTGGGCAAATCTGCAATGCAAATTGTGGCCTGCTACAGATCACCCTCCGTGACCCAGGACCCACCACTCCACCTTTCTGGAGACACTGGAAAACATGAAGGTCCTACCGAACACCCTGATATTGGGGAATTTCAATTACCCTACCATTCACTGGGAAAACTACTAGAGTACAAATTCCCAGGCCCAGCGCTTCCTGGAATTCATCAACTTAAACGCCATGGATCAGCTGGTAAACTCTCTTACCAGAGGTAAAAACATATTGGAACTGGTCATCACCAACATGGGCGACAGGTGTTCCACACCAGAGATAAACCCGTCACTGGTTAGAGCAGACCATAAACCAATCACTCTGGATGTCCACACCCCACCACCATCCCCAACTAAGGAAACCACAGTAAAAAACTTTTCTATAGCAAACTTCACCTTACTTAAGACAGAGGTGGTAAGTTTCACAGCCCCCACGCTAAAGGATAATGCTGCCCAAGATGCAGAAACCATTACAAATGCACTCTATGAGCACCTACAAGGATGCATGGATTTTACCATCCCTAGCAAAACCAAGACTCACTCCCCTAAGAGAAGGAAACCAGTTTGGTGGACCCATGCAATAAACAGGCTATACAATAGAAGGAGGAAACTAGTTCAGAAAAAAAGCAAATCCCAAGAAAGAAAGACATCCCTGATCAGTATCAGTAAGAAACTGAGGTCCCTCATGAAATCATCCAAAGTTAACTTCGAAAAAAATAGCCAAGGATTCAAAAGATAACCACAAAGCTTTCTTTAGCTATGTTAAGAATTTAAGTGGCAACTCATAGATATGCACTGAACTATTGCAAAATAGCGCAAAATATTCGGAACCTACTGATATTGCCAACATCCTGGCAGATAGATTCAGTGCAAATGTCACCCCCCTCTTACCTCCAAAAGGGCCCACAACAATACCGGAAAAGTGTACTGTCCAAAAAATCACAGACGCACAGGTGAAAACAGCCCTTTCAAAAGCCAAAGAAACAGCGTCAATGGGACCAGATGGTGTCCCAGGCTGCATCTTGCATGAATTACAGAACGAACTAACCCCTCCCCCACCTAAACACATTGTTCAACCTCAGCCTCTCCACAGGCTACATGCCCATACTCAAAGGTGATCTCTGCCTGACTTACAAAGCCATGTCCAACTCAGAATTGATGGACATGCTCCACCTAAAGAAATCCAAGTCACTGCGAACCACATGCTCTAGTGAGCTAAACCTCGCCACAACAATAAATAGAACATGCTGGAGGGATAGATTCCTGTCGCAAAGACTCCCCATGCTTTGGAACAAAATTCCAAATTACATCCGGCAGAG
The DNA here is from genome assembly GCF_019279795.1 of Protopterus annectens. Classification (NCBI taxonomy): domain Eukaryota; kingdom Metazoa; phylum Chordata; order Ceratodontiformes; family Protopteridae; genus Protopterus; species Protopterus annectens. The sequence goes on along the minus strand of NC_056739.1, from coordinate 1,738,403,042 downwards.
CCCCTCACTAACACTCTTCAAGAGAAACCTTGACGAGTGGATGTGTAACAGAAAATACACCCCTGGGATCACTTCATTGGCTCTGCTTGACAGAGGATCAGTTAATTAACCAATGGTGCGGCAAAAGCTGACACACTCTTGCTAGGCTTATAAATGCCCTCGGGCAGATAGCCTAGTTACCTACCTATGAACTTATGCTGCTCCTGTTCTGGGATGGGTGTGGATCACTGCTGTCCTACTTTACTTACAGATTGCTACTTATTAAATTTCTACAGTGATATTTTATAAATTTTTTTCCATCTATATGTGCAACTGTTTCCTGCATTGAGAATGAAGCATTGTAATTTCGTTCAGCTACACTGCTGTGTAGATGTTCTTCGTGTTTCACTATTGCAGTCGGCCTGATTAACAAAGTCTTGGGTCCTACGTCGGTTGCTGTCCCTTCTTCCATGACATTCGGTTGTCAGGGGTATAAAACATGCAGCTGACACCATTACATCAGTCTTTCTTGCCGTGCAGGGCCCGAAGCAGAAGCAGTTCACAAGTGCCAGTTGGCAGACTCCTGAAGTTTTCATTTTCGAGTTTCAGAACCGAAGTCTTCATCTAAAGCGAAGTACCCCGTTGGAGAAACTTTTTCTTCCTCCTTACCGATGTCAGTCAAAGTTAATAATTGCATTACTTCTGGAAAGCAAATACCTCAAAGATTTTAATTCGTACTGTATTCCTTGCCTAGGCCCTGACCACGACGTACCTTGCTGTTGGTTTTGTGCTTTATTTAATCAGTGCACTATCCGTCGTCTGTATATTTTTGCCTCTAAATATTTCGGTTTTTGGTTTAATTATCCAGAAATGTCTGTTAGCCATCCGACTACCGGGATTTCGAAAAAACGTAAAGCTAAAGACAGAGACAGGCCGCCGAGGTCCAAAACTAAGCCAGTTGCCAGTTTGCCAGTACTCAGTGAGGTGCTTTTGCAGGCCCTGATACCTGCTACTTCTGATTCGCAGGCCTCTGAGATCCATTCGGAGTCCGGTATGCCGCGAGATGCTTAAGCTATGGAACCCGTTGATGTCTCTACCTTAGATGGGTCCTGAGCCGCTGTGCAGGCACTGGCTTCTGAGGGTGTATTCAGGCCTACGGACTTGCATATTAAATCAACGCCTCCTTCATTACTTAGGCCTAAATCTCGATCCATGTCTAAAAAAGATGCCCAGGCCACATGCTCAGGCCTCTATGCCTAAAAAACAAATGATAAGAATGGCTGAAGATCTAATAACTCTGATCAGGGGTAGCCACCCCCACTCCCCTGCTAAGAGGCCTAAGACTGAGTTTGAGTATGAATCTTCTGATAAGGATTCTGTTTTTTTCTGACTTTTCTGATGACCTGGATTTGTCCTTACCTACTTATGAGGATTCTGATGCAGAGGACTGTGTTCCCTCTGCTTCCCCTCCTGAGGATTTTTCTTTTGGGGAAACCTTACATACTCTAAGGGAGCATTTCCACTGGGAAAGCCAGGATTTTTCTGATTCAAAAAAGAGGCTTAGAGATTTCCTTCTCATACCTCAGCATAGGCCTTTAGCTCTTCCTCCTGTACTAGACATTGTTGATGATGCTTTCTTGGAATCTAGTTTGGCCCCTGATTCCCTGCCTCCTGCTCCCAGAAAACATGACAGATACTACAGGGTCCCAGAGTCCCACAAGTTCCTTTTCAAAAATCCTTTTGCAGATCCAGAGACTATTTCACAGGGGCCCAAGGGCATTAAGGCTTCTATTGCTAAAAATCTTTCTCCTTCTGATAGACTCCAGGGTGCTGGATAGATGGGGTAAGAAGGCTATTTCACAGGGGCCCAAGGGCATTAAGGCTTCTACTGCTAAAGATCCTACCCCTTCTGATAGAGATTCCAGGGTGCTGGATAGATGGGGTAAGAAGGTTTACACTTCTGCAACTTTGGCCATTAGGGCTTTAAACTGCCAGTTTTATATGTTAAAATATCAGCAACATGTTATTGGACTGCTTAAACAGAAAATTATGTTGATTCCTGACTGTGTGGAAAATAAAGAATTACAGGATTTAATGCATTCTGCTGAACAAGTTGGAAAACATACTTTGCAATGTGGTTTTGATTCATTAGAGGCCTCTTGCAGGGCTGCTGTTACTGGGTCTTTGCTCAGAAGGCATTCTTGGCTTAAGGAGCAATCTTTGCCTGATCATGTTAAAGCTAAATTGTTGGATGCTCCTTCAAATCAGGACCGCCTGTTTGGCAACAAGGCTGAGGAAGGTCTTAAAAAGATGAAAGATAAAGCTAAATATATGCAAACTTAAAGACTTTTTACAAGTTCAGCCTCCTAAATTTTGTAGGCACCGGCCCTCTAAGAATTGGTCCTTTCCAAGTCCCTTCCAGGTCTTCTCAAGCCAAACCCCAGGTTTAAGTCCCGGGGACTCTCAGAACTAAGCAGTGGGGGGCCTCCACTTCCAAGCCTGGGAATAATAAGACTCCCCCCTATGATAAACTGTCTCAATGACTTCCTTTTAAAATTTCCAAGCACTTGTCATCTGACTGCCCCTTTGGGGGGAAGATTACTCTTCATGCAAAGAATTGGGAACTCATTACCCAGGACAAATGGATTTTAAATATAGTTTCCCAGGGATACAGATTTCACTTCCACACATTGCCAATACCAACACCGGACCTACCCCCAAATCAGTGGGCAGAAGCCCAAAAACAAGTGCTTTCTCTCTTAAGCATGGGGACTATTCAACTGGTACCAGAAGAGGAAAAGGGGCAAGGTTTCTACTAGAGACTTTTCCTGGTAACCAGGAAAGACAATTTATAGCATCCTATCCTGGACCTGTCTACTCTAAACACCTTTTTGGAGATTCCAAAATTCAGTATGCTGACTCTTCACCAATTACTTGCTATGCTAGGCAAAGATGCCTGGTGGGCAACACTAGATTTAAAAGAAGCGTACCTGCACATTCCAATCAGGGAATCTTGCAGAAGATATCAATGCTTCAAAGCAGGCTACACTCACTAGAAGTTCTCTGCGCTGCCCTTTGGCTTATCTACTACGCCCAAGGTATTCACAAAGTGCCTAGCTCCAGTTATTGCATTTTGCAGGCAAAGAAATATTCGAATATACCCATACATGGATGATTGTCTAATTCAGGCAGAAAGCCAGGACATACTTTTGAATCATCTGGCCTTTGTAAAAAGGGTTCTAACTTGTCTGTGGTATACCATAAATGAAAAGAAATCACACCTGGTACCCTGTCAACAAAGTATATTCCTGGGAGCGAGCTTGAATACAACTTCCCAGATGGCTCACCTCTCACCAGAAAAGCAAATTCATTTGACAACCTACTTCAAACAAGTGGCCACAATAACCCTGCTATCTGCAAGACAAATACTGCAAGCCTTAGGGTTCATGGCCTTCTGCATTCTTCTAATTCCATATGCAAGACTGCATATGAGGAAACTACAGTGGTGTCTAAAAAGCCTATGGTGTCAACATTCTCAAAACCTAGAAACAATGATTCCCATCATACCTTGCCTACGCCTAGAGTTCCTTTGCTGGGCAGAGGCCTGCCACCAAAACAAGGGACTACCTTTCACACCACCCCCTACTGCCCAAACCCTAACAGATGCATCAGACTATGCATGGGGGGCTCACCTGGCAGGGAAGTGCATTCAGGGCTAATGGAACCCAAGTCAAATGCACCTGCATATCAATCAAAAAGAAATGTTAGCTGTACAGAATGCTTTGACAGCCTTCAAGGACCACATTCTTCCAGGACAACTAATGGTAAAAATGCACAAACATCACTGCTATATGGTACATAAGCAAGCAGGGGGGTACACATTTTTACCCCCTCTGCGGACTAGCCATGGCATCACAGCCTTGAGCTACCAGGTGGACCTACAAGCTCAGTTCCTGCCAGGAAAATTAAATACACTGGCAGACGGACTAAGCAGAAACCTCATGGACCCACACGAGTGGAAATGGGAACCAAGGATTTTCAACATGTTGACAAGCAAATGAAGCCCAGATATAGACCTTTTTGCCTCTCACCAGAACTACCATTTGGAGAAATTTTGCACAAGGACTCCCTACAAACAGGCCTGGAAAGTGGTTGCTGTGTCCTTCAGCTGGAAAAACCTATCAGTCTATGCCTTCCCCCCTCTGCCTCTGCTCTCCAAAGTACTACTAAAAGTCAAACAGGACAAACCAAGGATGATTTTGATTGCTCCAGACCGGCCCCGCCAACACTGGTACCCCCTCCTGCGCAGTGTGTCACTGTTATCTCCATAGCACCTGCCTCAGACTCCTTCCCTGCTGGCTCAGCAGGAGAACCAGATTCTGCACCCTCAACTTCCAACACTGAACCTTGTAGCCTAGCTAATTACTTAATCTCTCCTTTACCATCCCTCAGCAAACCTGTGATGTATATCATTTTAGAGGCAAGGAGGCCTAGTACTAGAAAATCTTATGCTGAAAAATGGAAAAGATTATGTGCCTGGAACCAATCTCAAGGGATGAGCACAGCATCACCCAATTTACCTCAGATTTTACAATACTTAACTGAGATGCTTCACAAGGGCCTGTCTTTTTCCTCCATTAAAATCTATGCCTCAACCATTTTAGCTCATTATAACACAGAACCGCCCATCTTCTGTCATTCACTGCTGAAGCAGTTCCTCAGAGGGGCCAAAAATTTGAGACCACCAAGGAGAGTTCCAACCCCAGCCTGGGACCTTAACTTTGTCTTGGAGAAACTCTCTGTACCTCCTTTCGAGCCAGTTGCTACTGCAGACTTAACATTTCTTTCTTGGAAAACAGCTTTCCTTTTAGCAATCACTTCAGCTAGAAGGATATCTGAATACAGGCCCTTATGGCAGTGGCGCCTTTCCTCATCTTTCATGTGGACAGGGTGTCCCTCAGAACCAATCCATCCTTCATGCCCAAGGTGGTATCCAGTGTGGCTCTTAATCAGTCCATTCATTTGCCAACCTTCTTTCCCAATCCACAGAATAAAGGGGAACGGATACTGCATTCCTTAGATGTGCACAGACAACTTAGATTCTACTTGGACAGGACTAAACCTCAAAAGAAATCTGAACAACTACTGGTAGCATTTGCTGCAGGAGCAGAGGGGAAAGCTTTTTCAAAGCAAATCATTTCTAAATTGATAAGCCCTTGCATTCATTTCTGCTATAAGCACCATGGAAAACCTATCCCCAAAGGATCAGACCTCACTCCACCAGTGCTGCATCTACCTCTACAGCCTTTCTCAGAGGCGTCCCTATGAGGGACATCCTAGAAGCTGCTACCTGGAGTTCTGTACATACTTTCACCAAGCATTATCATTTGCCAATTTTCTCTAAATCCAGAGCTGGCTTTGCCACTGCAGTCTTGCAAGGCCTTATAGCTGGCCCTAATGCTATCTAATCTCCATAGCTTTGGGAATTTACCCAAATGTAATGACTGCAGCAGTGAAATATGAAGAACATAGTACAGCTGTGTACACTTAAACATAAATGTAGATGTTCGAATGTATTCACTGTTGCAGTCCTGGTTACCTCCCTCCAGCCCTTTGGCTATACCTCTACTTTCCTTTACTACGCTTAAAAGCCTTTTTGGTGTATTTGCTTTTTTGTTGGAGGTATATCTTTGTGCTTTTATGTTTAATTGCTTCCCATTAGGGGGGCACCTGACATCTGGGGCAAGAAAAACTGATGTAATGGCGTTTGCTGCATGTTTTATACCCCTGACGACCTGACGTCATGGAAGAAGGGACAGCAACTGACATAGGACCCAAGACTTTGTTAATCAGGCCAACTGAGGGCAACCTGCAAGCAGATTACCCAAATGTAATGACTGCAACAGTGAATACACTTGAACATCTATATTTATGGTAAGTGTACACAACTTTAGTTTCTGAATGACAGTAACATTTTCTTTGACTTGACATTGACAATTGGAGCACCCACAGAGATACCATACTAAATGGATACACGGCCCAATCATGTCCTACATAGACTCCAAGCCATATGATTGTACTCTGTGTATTACAGACTGCTAAGAGGTGACCTGTGTTTGGTATACAAGGTATCCTGTGACCCATTACTGATAGATTTACTGCACATCACATGTCAAATGACATCATAAATACTCTGCCCAGGGATCTAAACCTCTTCTGGAACATCAACAGAATGATTTGTAGGGACAAGTATATCTTGCAGAGGACACTTCTGCTCTGGAACAGACTTCCCATTCACATAATCAAAGGTCATCCCTGTCAATATTCAAGACAACATTGATCTGTGGATCCTTCATTCTTGCTGTGTTGGGCTCTGAGCCGATTCTGCTGACCGATGGCTCCTCCCCCCATGGTGCCTGCGTCTGCCTCCGCCCCTCCTCCAGACCCCAAGCGTGGGGAACAAGCGCTCCAGGGCACCCCATTGGGTGTATCTTCCTCTTCCGAGGTCTCCCCTGATCATTCAGAGGAGCCCCCTTGAAAGAGGAAATGCAAGAGGAAGCATGTTGACTCCCCTAAGTCTGTCACTTCAGATACCAACTTAGAGGATTCGGAAGGGTCCCCGAGATCCCCCTCTGAGGATGTCTCTTTCTCAGACATCCTTGAGATACTTAGGCAGAGGGGGAAATGGACTACCCTTAACCCGTCCGAGGATGAGTCGGTATTCCTGGACGCATTTGGTTCCCGACCCTCCACCTCCTGGGTGTCTCCGCCTTTCGATCCACTGATGTCTGTGGTGGCTCGGAAGGCGGGGTCAGACCCAGACACAGTGGAACCAACCCCCCGAAGACCCACAAAATTTATTACTGCACCACAAGACAAGCAATTTCTGACGAAGGGTGTTCCCGTTGATGCCATGGTGGTAGTAGCGGCCACAAAAAAGGAGTTGGCTGAAACTTCTTCGTGTGTACATCCCCCTAATAAGGAATCTAGGACGATGTACATATATGGGAAGCAGGTGTTTTCCTCAGCGACCTTCTCCATGAGGTTGCTGAACTACTTGTGCCATTTTACCCACCTTCAAAGGGATCTCCTTAAAGAGCTAGGAGATACCCTTCAAGATCCATCAGCTGCGGGGGCCCAGGCTAAGGTTGCCTCCCAGCTGGCAACTCTTAATTCGGTAGTAATCTCCTCCATGCAGCTAATTTCTTATGCAGCCGATGGTGCGAGTAGGGCCGCAGGTACAGGCGTGGCCCTGAGGAGGCATGCTTGGATGTGGTTATGTAACTTTGCGGAACCCTTCAGGGCATCTTTCACCAACACCCCCTTTGATGGTTCTGCTCTTTTTGGACCTCAGGTGAAGGATACCCTTACAAGGTGTGAGCAGGAAGGCAAGACTCTCTCTGCTGTGGGAGTCCATTTTTCCACTCCTTCAAGACCATATCCCAAGGGTCAGAAGAGTGGGAAGATGTGGTTCCGGAAACCCCAGGGAGCCGTGCCTGACACACGTGGAGAGTTCCCCTCCATGGGCAGAGGAGGGAAAAACAATAGACGCTGCCCTCTGGGTAGAGGTGATCTGCAAAATCAGGGCCAAAGAGAATCTTTCTATGACAAGCCCTTCCAGCATCCCTGAGGTGCTGCCCGGCTGTCCACCTTCAGAGGCAGTCTGGGGAAGATTATCGCTGTACCCAAAAGCCTGGCAAAGTATAACACAAGACAAATGGGTACTGCCTATCATATCCAAAGGCTACAAAATCCCCTTCTTTCGCACTCCCTACACTCTCAACAAATCCCTTCCAGATGTTCCACCCAATCTAAGGGATCAAGCAGTTCAAGAAATTTCAAAACTGCTAAGAAAGAGCCATCCAGCCAGTACCAGCAGACCAGCAAGGATCCGGAATTTACTCAAGGTTCTTTTTGGTACCAAAAAAGACAGGGGACTGGAGACCCATTCTGGATCTCAGCAGACTAAACAGGTCTGTTCAAAGAACGACATTCCGGATGGTCATGCTACAGTCCATTTTACCCTTTCTGGGTTCGGACAATTGGATGTGCTCCATAGATCTTCAGGACGCGTACTACCATATCAAAATGGACAGGCGCTCCAGAAGATTCCTCCGCCTCCGGCTGGGAGCCAGTCATTATCAGTTCAGAGCTCTGTCCTTTGGTCTCACCACAGCCCCAAGGGTGTTCATCAAATGTTTGGCAGTAGTTACCGCTCACCTGAGACGGCAAGGATTCCAGGTGTTTCCATATTTAGACGACTGGCTCCTTACTGCTGCCACCAGACCTCACCTGCTGCGAGCCAGAGACTATACCATCCAAACTTGCTCCAAACTAGGCATCACAATAAATTTCGAAAAGTCTGCATTGTCGCCTTGTCAATCTATTACCTTTATAGGCGCAAACTTAAATACAAAGGACATGTCAGCGAGACTTCCATTAGACAGAGTGCTAGACATTCGCCGACATGTGCAGATCTTATTAGGATGCAAACAAATTCAGGCCAGATTCGTCCTAAAAACCTTGGGTCTCATGGCAGCGGCTATTATACTAGTTCCCCTTGCTCGTTTTCATATGTGGATTCTTCAGTGGATGCTGTTCACCCAGTGGTCTTTCCAGCAACTTCCAATGTCTCACAAGATAGTGATCACACAGACATGCAAAAACCAACTTGCTTGGTGGATGGTTTCCCCATCAGTACCCCAGGGCAGACCATTTGCTCTTTCTCCTCCAGTGGCTACGGTGACCACGGATGCCTCCCTGATCGGGCGGGGGGGGGGGGGGGCATTTTCAGGGCAGAACAGTCCAAGGCACCTGGCAACCTCATGAGTACCATCTGCATATCAATGTCTTGGAGATGAGGGTCATGCTTTTTGCGTTGCAAGCTCTTCACAACTCTCTTACCACCAGGACCATTGCAATTCAAACAGACAATATGTTAGTAGTGTGGTACATCACCAAGCAGGGCGGAACCAGGTCCTACCTCCTATGTCGAGAAGCACTCAGACTCTGGCAGTGGGCAATCTCCTCCGAACGGTTTCTGATAGCGCACATCCCTGGGAAGTCCGTTATAGTGGACAGGCTGAGCAGAGCAATTCTCATGCCTCACGAGTGTTCTGTCAATCAGACAGTGGCGGACCAAATCTTCCGCAAATGGGGACAGCCTTGCTGCGACCTTTTTGCCACCCCATTCAGCAGCAAGTGCAACAATTTCTTCTCTCTCCTCCCTCTTCCCGGACACTCCCCCAGAGATGCTCTAGTTCAAGATTGACCTCAGGGACTTCTTTATGCATTCTCTCCGTTCCCCCGATTCCCAAACTAATACAGAAAGCTATCACATTGGATGATCCTCATTGCCCCTTACTGGCCTCGACAAATTTGGTTCCCGTTCCTGTATCATCACCTTCTGGAGCAGCCCTGGACACAGTTTCAGACCTCCTGATCCATCAGTCGGACGGGCTGCACCAATCCCTTCAATCTCTCCAGCTCACTGCTTGGTTGCTCCACTTCCGACCTTAGCCAGGCTTCCGTACATCTCCCACTCGGTGTGTGAAATCATCTTATCGCATAAGTCTACCACTAGAAAGACTTATGCTAGTAAGTGGAAACATTTCTCTTTCTGGGCAGAAGCTAGGAATATAGATCCCTTTTCAGCATCTGTGCACCATATTTTGGATTTTTTAGCCGAACTTTTTCGTGCTGGATCTTCTTCTGCAATGATTAGTCAGTTAGCTGCAATTTCAAACTTTCATACAGGTCTATCAGATACTAGTATCATGTCCCATAAGCTTTGTAAAGCTTTTCTCAAAGGGACTATTTTACTCAGGCCCCCAGTGAGAGATCCCCCGCCTCCGTGGGATCTAAATTTGATTTTAGCTTCCCTTATACAGCCCCCATTTGAGCCTGCAGCTTCTTGTTCTTTGAAGTTTCTTTCTTGGAAAACCCTTCTGGTTGCAATTACTTCAGCCAGAAGAGTTTCTGAACTTCAGGCTCTTTGTGTTCGCCCTCCTTATCTAGTTTTCCACAATGACAGAGTTTCTCTTAGGACTAATCCTTCCTTCCGACAATAATTTGAATCAGTCTATTGATCTGCCTGTGTTTTTTCCAAATTACTCCAACAAGTCGGAATACAAATTGCATCAGTTGGATGTTCATAGACAGTTACGCTTTTACTTGCAGAGAACTAAGCAAATCAGAAAATCAGACCAGTTGTTCCTGTCCTATGCTGAGGGTAAACAAGGTCTACCTGTGTCGAAAGTAATCTTATCTAGGTGGTTGACATCTATTATTACATTTCTACATCAGCTAAGGAATAAAGAGCTTCCTGCTAAACCAAAAGGTCACTCCATTAGAGCTCTAGCTACTTCAGTGGCTTTTCAGGCAAGATTGCCAATGGAAACTATTTGTGCGGCAGCTATATGGGCCAGTCCTCATACCTTTATTTCACATTATAAGCTGGACATGGCCTCCAGGAGCAGAGCTGATTTTGGTTCCACTGTTCTGAAGAGTCTGTTCCGATGAGCCACCCAGGATTGAGGTGCTAGGGACGCTGTCCCAACCAGCAAGAATGGAGGCGAGATAGACAACTTAACGTTAAGAAGTTATGTACCTACCATAACGTTCCATGTTAGTTGTCTTCTTCTCGCCTTCTTTCTTGCGTCCCACCCTCCATCCCCCTATCCCAGTAGACAGAGAAGAGTTCCTTATGTTTTTCTCACTGGCTGAGTCTTCTCTGGCTATTCCTTCTGACTAGTAGTCTGTCCAGTAGGATTTATGCTTTCTAGGACAGGATTCCTGTATTATTGTTATTGTGTCTGCAGTTAGACTTGCCAAACGAGATCTGGGTATCTAGCACCAGGCATCATGGGATATAGGGGGCCTCGAGCCAGTAAGTAGCTCTCAAGCTTTTGAAGATGGCCGAGTCAGAGCCGAGAATTGGTTCCGAGCCCAACCAGCGAGAAGACAACTAACATGGAACGTTATGGTAGGTACATAACTTCTTATTATTGACCATGGCACGATTAAGGCCAATCTTTAACCAAATGGGAGAGGTTAATGCGAGCTCAAAATGGGAAACTGGCTAGGCTTAAAATGGCCCTCAAGAGCAGCTAGCTTGGTACTTAGAGTTGTAAGGTGCAGCCATAAAGCGGGCACCTTCGAAAACAAAATAAGTCTCTGCAACTCCAGTAAAACCAGTAACAATTTGGAGCTATACCAAGGCAAACTACGTTTTATTAAGTGATAGTTTGTCAAAATTCGGTTCCTCTCCAAACCCAAACAGAGCAGCCTATGCTGAATTGTTCTCCAACTCTGTACAGCCATGTCATTGGCTGAATAGAGGCTGCTGTGCATACCAGAAATAAAACTAGAAACAAACCACCCTGTTAGTATCCCAAATTAAACCTTTTTTTCCTTTTGTTGTATATCCTGTATGACAAAAATCAGGAAGGGTAATTCGCATATAGTCTATCCAAATAAGCAACTGAAAGGGCTATTTGGGTCAAAGTAAATTGAGATTAAAATAGCCTCCCAGGTGGAAGATTAATCATAGGGCCTTCAGCTATCTCAGAAAACTCCATGGCGGCACACAGCAGTGTGCTGAACTGGTGGTGTATGGTGCCACATTCACTGACCTGGCAATAAGGCAAACCTGTTGGCAGGCAAATTTAGTTCCAACTTTACTCTTTTTCTCACCACAGCAATTCCCAAAGAAATACCCGCAAACATAACCCGTCCAGCTATAACTAGGGGACATGTACTGGCTAGGCTACTCTTGCTTAAAGCCATGAGCACAGCCTCAGTGGGTCCCAGTAACATTCCTGAATGACTCCTAAACAGCCTAAAATATGGCTTATCAGGACCTCTGGAGTCGCTGTTTAATTACAGTCTTAAAACCATATTTCTGTCACAAGAATGGAGGACTGCAGCAGTCATCCCTCTTAAGGGGAGCGTTAAACACATCTTGGAAACTACAGACCCATTAGTCTGAGTAGTCTTATTTCCAATGCCATGGAAAGAATCTTCATGGGAGATTATCAACAAGAGCATAAGAGATCTCAACACACTGGATCCATCCCAGTTTGACTTTGGCAAAAGAAGGTCATACCTACTGAGCCTGGTGGCCTTCTTTGAAAAGATCACAAACGTGGTGGAAGAAGGGAGGATGGTGCATACTGCTACCTAGGTCTGGTTTAATACCTTCACTCTGTCATTGTCAACAAACTTAATGGAATAGGCCTAAACCTCTTTATAATGCGCTGGATAGCTAGCTGGCTGACAGATAGGATACAAGAGGTAAAGTGGAGTTTCTCGGGGTTCTGTACTGGGTCTGCTCTTCTTTGGCATCTACTTTTCTGATGTCAAAGCCAATGTCAAAGGCCTCTGGCTGACTAAGTGCGCAGAGGATTGCAAACTGGAAACAGTCATTGAATTCTTCCTAGACAAGAACACCATTCAGGTAGGTCTACCGCAGACAAATGCTTGGCGCAAAGCCAAGGCTTAAAACTCAATGCAAATAAATCCATTATAGTACCTTGTGGGAAGTATGCTACTGCGGGTAGCTACATCAATAAAACGCCAGTAAATCTCATTCACTAGTCAGCAATTTGGGAAGGTAATGTAGGCAGTATCCTAGCCTTAGAGCAGCATGTGTCCAAAGTAGTAAGAAAATCCTTCTGTGGTGTTCAATTTGTAAGGGCCATTGCATCTGGGTCCAGAGAGGTGGTTATACCACTGAACTCGACCTTCATCAGACCCATTATAGGGTGTAATGCCTTGGTCGGTATGTACTTTACCCACCACATGCAGTAACTGGAATATCCACAAAGGTTCCTTACAAAAAGAATACAGGAATAAACACAACATTCTACACTGATCACCTCAAAGCCCTGTCTCTTTAGTATGCATCATACAGACTTCTGAGGGGTGATCTTTGCCTGGCATGCAAGACATCCCTGGGTTTTGATTTGATGCACCTTTTGCACATCTGCAAAACAAGCTATGTCATAACTACTAGCTAAAAAGACCCATGTTTTACTAGCGACATAAATAAGACATGTTGGATAGAGAGAGAAATGTTTCTCAAAGAATATCCATTCTCTGAAACGGACTCCCCAGCTATGTGAAGCAAAGTTCCTTCCTTAACCTATTTAAGTGCAACATGGACCAATGGATGGGTGAAAGGAAATTCACCCATACACTGGCAGCTAGATCTCTGATTGACTGAGGCAGTCTGTAAATCACCCCCTCTACAGAAATTAAATTTATGGGTCACATTTTTGTTGAATGGCTAGGCTTATAAGGGCCCTAGTGGTAATTAGCATAGTTGTACACCTATGAACCTGTAAAGAGTCAAGCAAACAGAGTATGTGTTTTTTATCTACATATTGCAGGGGATTAAGGGATCTGATGTCACTGTTCTTCCTCTGACTGTGGGTTTCAGATCTTACCCTTGGCTCTGACTTTGCCGTTTTCCAAGCTGACGAATCTAAGCTCGAGCTCCTCTCATCCTATCCATAATGCCTAATTCCCCCAGCTTACCTCAGATCTTGTTTGTCCTAGAGTATGCTCAAGGTTTTTGTAGCTCCTGAGCTCCTCCAATTTCTGAAAGGTTTTCACAAGTGAGTTGAATTCCTACTTTTTAGCTCCTTCCTATCACCTTCAGTCCTACCTACTTTTATATTTAGCTGATTCTCCGTTCTTTCCTTTTATCTGTTAACCGGAGTTCTGTTAGCTTAACTGCCTTTCCTTTTTGTTTTTGTTGTGTTTTAAAGGAAAGTTTCCTTTCGTCTTCTCTTTCTGTCCATGTTTTGTTGCTGTTATGGAGTCCTAGCCCTATTTTAAATCTGACAAACCTTTAGTTTTTAAAAAGTGCACTTCCTGTGGACACAGGATCAATTTGTTTGAAGCCCACAAGGAGTGCGTTTACTGTCTAGGGCCCTCTCATTTGGACAGCTCCTGCCCTATTTGTTCTGCCTTCCATTCACGTACCCTAGCGGATTGGTGGAACAAGCTTATTCTTAAGGGCTTGCTTCCTTCTACCACCTCTCCTGTTGTCCCTTCCACCTCAAGTGCTCAACCCCCTGCCAGGAAACACAAGGAGACCAGAGAAGCCAGGAAAGGCTCCCTGGATCCATCTTCGTCTGCTGTGTTGGAGCTGGTAAAGAAAGTGCCACAAACAGCGGATCTGACTTCCTCGGGGGCGGACGTCGTCACCACCTTGTCCTCCTCTTCCTTGTACTCCACAAGCTGGTTCAGAGCCAAGTACTTCTGTTCAAAAGTCTCCCCACAGGGAGATTTCTCCTAGGAAGCCATCTGGACAGCCCTTGACCACTTCTTCCACCATGTCTTCCCATAGTCCATCAGAGAATGATGTGGATAGACTGAGGCAGTTTCTTCAAGCACAGATCCAGATTACAGTTTGCCAGCTCCATCCCTCATTGGAGCCGGAAGCAGAATCTTCCCATTCTGTCCTGTTGCTCCTTCTCCAATTTGACCTTCAGTTTTGGAGTCTGCTGGTGCTTTGGTTCCAAGAGCTGAGATGTTGGAGCCAGTAGTGGTGATCACTTCATCCTCGGCAGCCTCACTGACGCGCTCACCCCCTACTGCATTGGTGCCTAGTGTGTCTGGGAGCCAGAGCCTCGACCTTGACCCTGTGGGGGGGGTATGTCTACTCTGAAGTTTTTGTAGCCGTTGCTTCCCCTTGGAACCTCAGCTTTTGCTAGCTTGGCTCTGACTCCCCCTTCAGAGGTTGCGTAGGGGACATATCTTCCATTGGCTTTGGCTCCAGAGGTATGTCCCTCTGGTACTCGGATCCTCTCTACGTTAGAAGTTGTGGGGAGGGTCCTGTCTCTCACCCCAGGAGAACTTCGGTTCTTCCTTCCTCAGCACCACTCCTCATCCCCATGGATTCTACATTTGAGGCCTCTTGTCTACCATGGGAACAGCCATCCCTGTAGAGGCTCCGGCCGTTCCCTTCAGTGGAAGCTAAGTTTTCTTCTGACACCTTCCTGGAGTATCCACTGAAGAGGTCCCTCTGGAGAGACTGTGTGAAAGGAGGCACTTGGATTCCCTCCAGGAATCCCTCACTACAGACATTGATTTTGAGGAAGGGGAGGGGTCCCACGGATCGCCACTTGAAGATGTTTCCTTTGTGGACATCCTAGAGACATTTCACCAAACAGGTGGTTTGTCTGCCCAAAACCCCACCTTAGAGGAAACCGTGCTGTTGGAGGCTTTCAAGTCTGGCCCATCTACAATCCTGGGTGACCCCCACAGATGTGCTGATTGAACTAGTATCTACCAGGGCATGGAAGGAACTGGACACTATAGAGCCCATCCCAAAGATGGCCGACAAGATTCTGAGTGCACCTACTGATGAACTACATTGGACCAAAGGGATCCCAATAGATGCCATGATGGTTGTAGCAGCCACTAAGAAGGAACTGGCTCAGGAAAGCTCCTCTGTCTATCTCCCTAACAGGGAGTCTTGGGCTATGAACAGATTCAGTAAGAGGGTTTACACTTCATCCACGTTCACCTTACAAGCATTACACTACCTATCCCATTTTACTAGACTCCAGAGAGACCTTGCCAAATCCCAGAGTCCATGTCTGCTGAGGATCAGAAGACTTTTTCTTCCAGAATGGCCATTCTATTTTCCATATCTAAATGTGTCCATGAGGTTGATCTCTCACACTGCAGAGGGCTGCTCTAGGGCAGCTGGTTAGGGCATTGCCATCAGGCGCTATGCCTGGATGCAGCTGTATGACTTCACGAAACCTTTCAAGGTGTCATTTGTCATTGCCCTCTTCGGATTGTCATTGTTTGGTCCAACAGTCAGATACGCATTCTCCGAAGTGAGAAAGATGGAAAGACATTGTCTGCCATTGGAATCAGTTTTTCTACACCACAACGGTCCTTTTCTAGGAACCAACCCGGGGGGAAAAATTGTGGTTCAAGAAATCCTCAAGGGCCTTTTCAGGAATCTCAGGGAGCTTTTGCCCCAGAGACAGAGGGGGGTAACGGCTACAATGGAAGACTCTGCCCCTGGCGCAGAGGGAGTCTGCAGAACACAGTGTCTTGATAATTCCTTCTCTGATAGATCCTTCCAGCACTCCTGAACGGTGGCCTGACTGCCCTATTCTGGAGGCAGTCGGGGGCTGCTTCTCCTTACACCCATGGGCCTGGACAGTCAATCACGAATGATCAGTGGGTGCTAAAGATTCTATGAAGAAGATACTTTATTCTCTTTTTGGAAAACCCCAAACCAAAGTCTCTTCCCCATTGTCCCACCCAGTCAGAGGAAGAAGGCAGCTCAAGAAATAGCAGAGCTGCTACAAGAGAGCCATCCAGGAGGACCCTCATGACCAAATAGGATGAGGCATTTACTCTAGATTGTCTTTAGTACCAAAAATATGAGGGACCTATGGCCGATTCTGGACTTGACATCCCTGAACACTTCGGTGAAAATTTAAAAATTCAGGATGGTCACTATCCAGTTCATTCTACCTGTCCTGAAAATGGAAGACTGGATGTGCTCTGTAGGATCTGAAGGATGCGCACTACTGCATCAAAATGGACAGGTGCTCCAGATGTTACCTTTGTTTCAGGCTGGGAGCCAGCCACTACCAATTCAGATCACTCCCATTTGGTCTTAGCAGAGCTCTAAGGGTGCTGACTAAATGCATAGCGGTTGCCGCAGCCCATCTCAGGCTGCAGGGATTCCATGTGTTTTCATATCTGGATGACTGTCTCCTAGCGAAGCATCTACTTGTTCATGCCAGAGATTGTTACAGCTAGCTCCCTCTCTGGGCATAGCTATCAGTGCTTGGAAATCCCAGGTGCAGCCATTTCAAACCATAGACTTCTTCGGAGCATATATGGACACAATTTCAACAAGGGCCTACCTTCCTCTGGACAGGATCACAACTTTGAGATCTCACATCAAACAGATTCTAGCTATCCCTACTCACATGGCAAATCTGGTACCTAGGGCTTTGGAATCCATGGCAGCCACGATAACTGTTACCCACAGTCCACCTACACATGAGTGTCTTTCAGTAGAATCTAGTAGTTCAATGGTCATTGCACAGGCACCCCTTAAACTTTCCGATCAAACTTTCATGAGTATGCAGGGACTTCCTTCTTTGGTGGTTTCATTCTCCAGAGGTTATGCAGGGATGACCCTTTGTTCTTCTCCCTCCCAAAGCCACACTGACCATGGATTCTTCACATACGGGGTGGGGCATTTTCTGGGTTGGATGTCCAAGGCACATGGACTGCCCAAGAGACCAAATTGTATATCACCATCTTGGAGATGAGTGCAGTCCTCCTAGCATTGCAAGCTCTACACAGCTTTCTTCCTCTGGGAACAGTTGTAGTAAAGTCAGACAATATGTCTGTGGTCTGGTACATCAGCAAACTGGGGAACCAGATCTTACCTGTTGTGTTGAGACGGGATGAGGGTGTGACAATGGGTGATCTCTGCCAACTGTCTTCTTACAGCAACACACATTCCAGGGAGTCCAACATCCCGGTGTACAGGCTCAGCAGAGTTCTTTTGATGCCTCATGAGTGGTCCCTGAATCAGTCAGTGGCAAACATGATTTTCCACAAATGGGGTCAACCCTGCTGCAATCTAGTTGCATCCCCCTTGAACAACAATTGCAGCAGTTTCTTTGCCCTGATCCCTCCACAGGGTCAGTCACCAAGGGGTATTCTGGTTCATGCTTGGTCCTCCGATCTGCTTTATGCTTTTCCTCCAGTCCCTTTAATCTCCAAATTTCTGCAGAAAGCATACATGTTGATGTGCAAAGTTATGCTCGTTGCCCCCTTCTGGCCTTGTCATGTCTGGCTCACCTTTCTTTGCTCTCATCTAATTTGCCCGGTCATGACTCAATCCAGTTTCAATTCTACTGTCTCACCCGTCAGGGCACATCCACCTGGATCTCCAAGGCTGAAAATAACCGCATGGTTTCTCCAATTCCAGTGATGGCAAGACATTCCAGGCTTTCATCCCTGGTCTGAAAAGATCTTGATCTGTGTTCCTAAGTCCTCTAGTAGGAAAATCTACAAGAGCAAATGCAAGAGATTTCCATATGGGCCCAGCAAGACCAAATAGATCCTTTCACTGCTCCCATTCTGAAAATTTTGGATTTTTTGTCTTACCTCTTCCAAAGTGGAGCCAACTAGACACTGTGAAAATCCAGCTAACAGCTATTTCCAATTTTCATATTGGGGAAAATTTGCTATATCGGGCTTCTTCTAAACATTACAAAATGTTTCTGAGAGCTGTCTTTTTTACTTCGATCCCCCCTGATCAAAAATCCTACTCCTCTGTGGAATCTGACCATGGTTTCACAAGTGCTAGTCGTTCCTCCTTTTGAACTTGCGGCGAAGGTAGACTTGAAGTTTCTCTCATGGAAGTTTTTTTTTCCTGGTGGCTATCACTTTAGCATGGAGAGTTTCAGAGCTACAAGCCATTTCTTGTAAACCACTTTACCTAATCTTTTACAAAGATAGTTACTCTACGCTACGTACCAACCCATCTTTCTTACCCAAAGTGGCTATAAAAAGTAATATAAATCAATCTGCAACCTTCCAGTTTTCTTCCCCAACTTTCAAAACAAAGGAGGGTATACTCTCCACCTTCTGGATGTTTATAGGCAATTATATTTTTGCCTGTCCAGAACTAAGTATAGCAGAAAGTCAGAGCAGCTGTTTGTATCTTTCTCTTATTTAAGGAAAGGGCGAGCCTTCACTAAGACTACCCTTGTCAAATGGTCGAGAGATTGCATTTAGATGTGAGAGTGTTCAATCTTGCCGTTTGTTCTTGCACACGGGCTTGAAGCCGATCCTCTGCTTCGATTCGGCCGCATAGCAAAGCTTTGCATCTTAGAGAAGCTCGAGACCAGGCTATATCCCACAATCCTCCCTGCCATTACTCAGATCTAGTTTGCTGCTGCAACGGATCACATCGATAAGAGAGCTCGGACCAGAGAAAATTTTGTTGTTCAGATAAGATAGTTATTATTTTTATTTAAAAGTTCTTATAGTTATTGAGAATTTAGTTTTTGATCATACTATAGTGTGTGTGTGTGTGTGTGTGTGTGTGTGTTAGTGTAGTTAGTTCTGTCATTTTTTCATAGGTTTCCCTTTGGGGCCTACCTCTTCTATAACTTATAGCTATATATATTTTTTCTCTTACTTATAGCTAGTGTTTAAACTTTTTCACAGTAAAAGTGTATTTTGCTGATTGTCTGAAAAAGCCAAGTCTGGTTTTAAAAGGTGTCAGTGTGGGCAGAAAATGTCCATCACTGACAACCACACTTCCTGCGTCTACTGTCTTGGCCCTCTCCACTTGCAAGAGGATTGCTCTATATGCCATTCCTTCAGTGGGAGGGTCATGACAGATAGACGCAGGAAACTTAGAGACAGGGGACTTCTTAAGCCTGCTTTCCAGGAGGCTTTGGACAAGTCTTCTAAGTCGTCGAAGATGTCGGAGCCCATGTCATCGGCTCAGAGTTCATCTTCTAAAGTTCGTTCGCCGGTTCCACAGACTTCGGGGCCGAGCGTCGAACGTTTATCTTTCACTGAGCCCCAGGTCTTGGAACTGGTGTCGGAGCTACTGCCACCTTCCATTCTTCGGTCAGTGCCATCTTCGGCCCCTTCGACCCGATCTTCCAGACCGTTATCTGATACTGATGTGGATCATGTCGTGCAGAAACTTATGGAGAACACGGACCTTTATAAGTTGATTGCAGTTTCCTCCCAATTGGTGTCGAAACTAGAAGGCCTCCCTTTATCTTCAACAGGTCCTCCTTCGAGACCCATCCAGTCTTCAGAGCCGGGAGAGGATGAGCCGATGATAGTGGAGCCCTCGGTGCCGAAACCGTCCATTGCACGATCGACACCATTGACCTCGACTCCTTCGGAACCTATAGGTGAGTCGCGGAGTCGACTATCTCTCCTTGGTTTCGGGACCGAGAGTCGTACCGACCTTTCGGTGCCGACTCTCCGTCTCGGGGCCTTTGCGCAGATTGGCTCGGCTCCATCCTCTGGGTCAAGACCCATGGGCCCCGTGTCTGGGATTCTTCCATGTTCTTCGGAACCGGGAGAGTCCTTGACCTGAGGTTCAGGGGTTTTTGACCTTATGAGGAAGGTTTTGTCTACACAGACAACCACTTCATCGGAGGCGTCTTCTCCCTCCCCTAAGGAGCCGCTCTCTGTTTCTGTTCCCACGACACATCCAAAGCGTAGAGCACACCACTGCCTCAGCCACCCCCAGAGGGTGCCCCCTGTTCCTCGGAGGCCTCACCGGAATCCCCCTCCGATGAGGTTCCGAGGAAAAGACTGTGCAAGAGGAGGCACTTGGATTCCCTGCAGGAATCTCTAACATCTGACACTGACTTGGATGAGTCAGAGGGGTCCCCAAAATCCCCCCTCCGAGGATGTCTCATTTGCGGACATCTTGGTGATTTTAAAACAGAGGGGTGATTGGCAGTCCCTAGCCCCCACTGAGGACGAGTCGGTGTTGCTGAAGGCTTTTGGTGCTCAACCTTCTACCTCCTGGGTTACTCCGCCCTTCGATGAATTAATGGATTTGATTGCTCGAAGGGCGTGGGAGACACCGGACACAGTGGAACCGGTCCCTCAAACCAAGCAAATTTATTACCGCTCCCCAGGACAAGACTTATCTCACCAAAGGAGTTCCGGTTGACGCTATGGTGGTGGCTGCAGCCACTAAAAAGGAGATGTCTGAGTCTTCCTCTTCTGTTCATCCTTCTAATAAGGATTCTAGGACTATGGACAGACACGGGAAGTGCGTTTTTAGTTCAGCGGCTTTTTCCATGCGTTCGCTAAACTATTTGACACACTTTACACGTCTACAGAGGGATCTCATCAAGGAGCTGGGAGATATCCTCCAGGGTAACACAGATGCTGCTGTTTAAGATAAGGTAACAGCACAGCTTAACACCCTTACCTCCATAGTGAACTCGTCCATGAGGCTCATCTCGTATGCGGCTGAAGGGTCGAGTAGAGCCGCAGCTTCAGAGATTGCTCTACGAAGACAATCCTGGATGTGGCTGTGCTCATTTGCGGAAGCCTTCAAGTCTTCCTTCGCCAACGCCCCCTTTGATGGTGCCACTCTGGGCCCAAAGTGAAAGAGACACTAACTCGGTGTGAGCAAGAAGGAAAGACTCTGCTGTCGGAGTCCATTTTTCCGCTCCATCTAGACCGTACCCCAAAGGGCAACGAGGTGGAAAAATGTGGTTCCGTAAAACTCAGGGATCTTTCCAGGCCACACAGAGTGACCCCCCCCCAGAGGCAGAGGGGGGGGCAGAAATGGAAGACGTCGCCCCGGCGGCAGAGGGGGTCCGCAGAACCAAGGCGACAGGGATCGTATCCCTGGTAAGCCTTTCCAGCACTCCTGAACGAGGGCCTGACTGTCCTGCTCTGGAGGCAGTCGGGGGTCGCTTGGCTTTATACCCACAGGCCTGGCTAACTCTCACCTCAGACTCCTGGGTAAAAAGCATTGTAACCAGAGGATACAAAATCCCCTTCATGTCAACTCCACCCCAACAAAGAAGGTTTCCAGATGTGCCACCCTGTCTGCGAGGCCCAGCAGCAATAGAAATTTCAAAGCTGCTCAAAAAAAGAGTCATTCAGCCAGTCCCAGCGGACCAAAAATGATCCGGAACTTACTCAAGGTTCTTTTTAGTTCCAAAAAAGACAGGGGACTGGAGACCCATTTTGGATCTCAGCAATCTCAATACCTTCGTGAAGAAGGAAAAGTTCCGGATGGTCACGCTTCAGTCGATCCTTCCATTTTACAGAAAGACGACTGGATGTGCTCGATAGATCTCAAGGACGCGTACTACCACATCAAGATGGCCAGACCGTCCAGAGATCACTTGCGCTTCCAGCTGGGAGCCAGTCATTTTCAGTTTCGAGCCCTGCCCTTTGGGCTCACCTCAGCCCCCAGGGTATTCACCAAATGCATGGCAGTGGTAGCGTCTCACTTGAGATGTCTAGGATTCCGGGTGTTTCCCTATCTGGACGACTGGCTCCTCACCGCCACCACCGAGCGCCGCCTCATACAAGCCAGAGACTATACAGTCAACCTTTGTTCCCACCTAGGGATTTCCATAAACTTCGAAAAATCTGCCTTACTGCCCTCACATCATATTTCATTCATTGGAGCATACCTAGATACACGCTTAACACTGGTAAAGCTCCCTCCAGTAAGGGCTTCATCCCTCAAGGAACAGGTTCTTCTTCTACTGCAAAGCAGGAAAGCCCCTGCCAAACTGGTGTTGAAGGTTTTGGGACTCATGGCAGCGTCCCTGATTGCAGTTCCTATGGGGAGATTGCACATGAGGCTCCTCCAATGGCTGCTGTTCACGCAGTGGTCATTCCAGCAGTTACCCCTAACGCACGAGATTCTGATAACAGATTCTTGCAAGCGAAACCTCTCATGGTGGGTGTTCAGTCAGGATTTCACTATGGGTTGTCCATTTGTTCTACCGAATCCGACAGCCACGATAACCACGGACGCTTCCCTGATAGGGTGGGGGGGGGACTATTTCTGGGAAGAACAGTCCAAGGGGAATGGTCCAACATGGAGTACAACCTTCACATAAATGTTCTGGAAATGAGGGCAGTGTTCTTGGCGTTGCAACACTTTCAAACCCTCCTACCTCTAGGAACAGTAGCAGTTCAGACAGACAACATGTCTGTAGTCTGGTACATAAACAAGGGGGAACCAGATCTTACCCATTATGCAGAGAGGCCATGAGAATTTGGCAATGGGCAGAGTCCACAGGTCGCTTTCTGATAGCAATGCACATCCCGGGGTCATCTAACGTCATTGCGGACAGGTTGAGCAGAGCCATCCTGTTACCTCACGAGTGGTCCCTCAAACTACAGGTGGCGGAAAGAATTTTCCGCAGATGGGGCCAGCCTTGCTGCGATCTATTCGCCTCCCCGATGAATACCAAATGCAGAAGCTATTTTGCCCTTCTACCCCCTCCAGGGGATGTCCCCAGGGACGCACTGATACACGATTGGCCCCCGGGTCTCCTATATGCATTTCCACCTACCCCCTTGATTCCCAAATTTCTTCAGAAAGCCATGAACCTGGAAAGGACAATTATACTCATAGCCCCATTCTGGCCTCTACAGATATGGTTCCCCTTTCTTCGAGCCCATCAAACAGAGGAACCGTGGATCCTGGACCCAGTACCAGATCTACTGACACATTCGTCGGGAGTTCCACACCCGTCTCTTCTATCCCTCAAACTAGCAGCTTGGCTGCTCCACTTCCCCACCTAGCCAGGTCTGATCTACTTTATCTGGCAGTTCAACGCATTTTGGTTGCCTCTCATAAGGCTTCCACTACAAAACTCTACAGGAGTAAATGGAAACGCTTTGTGTACTGGGCATCTAGCCAACACTTGGACCCCCTGGTAGCTCCTTTACATAAAGTTCTAGAATTTCTATCCATCCTTTTCCACAAAGGAGCCTCTACTTCCACACTAAGAGTACAGTTGGTGGCCATATCCAACTTCCATGTTGGTGAGGACGGTTCTTCTATTATGTCCCACAAGCTTTGTAAGGCTTTTATGAAAGGTTCCTTCCATCTTCGACCGCCCGTCAGAGACCCTTTATTCCCATGGAATTTAAATTTGTTATTGTCGCAACTAATGTTGCCACCCTTCGAACCAGCCTCTTCTTGCCTCCTGAAGTTTTTGTCGTGGAAGACTCTTTTTCTTGTAGCGGTTACTTCAGCTCGAAGAGTGTCAGAGCTGCAAGCACTATCAGTCAAACCACCTTACTTAATTTTCCACCCAGATAGAGTTTCCTTACGAACAAACCCGTCTTTCCTTCCTAAGGTATGTTCTGTCATAAATATTAATCAGTCCATTGAACTCCCTACATTTTTCAAAAACCATACCAGCAAGTTGGAATATATGCTGCACAAGTTAGATGTCCACAGACAGCTAAGATTTTATTTGGACAGGACTAAGGATTACAGAAAAAAAGATAAACTTTTTGTTGCATTTGCAGACAATAAAAAGGGCATGGCAGTTACAAAACGTACACTTTCTAAATGGCTTACTGATTGTATAGCTTTTGTGTATTCTAAGTCGAATTAGGCCTTGCCCGCCATACCTAAGGGCCATTCTACTAGATTCGTTTCCACTTCCTTGGCTCATGCAGCTCCCCTGCCTTTGGACACTATTTGTGCAGCAGCCACATGGTCTAAACCACATACTTTCATCGCTCATTATAGAGTTGACAAAGCCTCCAAAGACAGGACATCTTTTGGTTCCACTGTGCTCAGGAACATTCTTCCATGAGTCATTCGGGGTGACGGAGCTAGGGACGCTACCCGTGTGTAAGAACAAACGGCGAGATTGAACACACTCACATAAAGAAGTTATGTTCTTACCATAACGTTTCATGTGGAGTGTTCATCTCGCCTTTGTTCTTACATTCCCCCCCTTCCCTCCCTCACGTGTTTGGAAGAACGAGTAGGACTAGAGTCTGGTCCACATGCCTTAACCTCTTCCGGGTATATTGCCTCTTACCTCATGGGGTATATTTCGTTACTCTTTAGTTAATTTATCAGTGAGATAGTGACTCTGAATTTTTGTGGCTGTATGTAGCCTTAGCACCTCAGGTTTATGGTTGGTCTAGTTTGCTTGCAAACTAGATCTGAGTAATGGCAGAGAGGATTGTGGGATATAGCCTGGTCTCGAGCTTCTCTAAGATGCAAAGCTTTGCTATGCGGCCGACTCGGAGCCGAGGATTGGCTCCGAACCCGTGTGTAAGAACAAAGGCGAGATGAACACTCCACATGGAACGTTACGGTAAGAACATAACTTATTTTTTGTGTACTCTTCCAAGAACCGGCAATTACCAGACAAAGTTAAGGCTCATTCTACAAGATCTATGGCAACTTCTCAGAGCTTTTGGTCTAGAGTGTCTATTAATGACATTTATGCTGGTGCAACTTGGTCAGATTCTCATACCTTTGTTGCACACTACAAGTTGGACATTACTTCCAGGAATAGAACTACCTTTGGCTCTGCCATGCTCCATAATATCCTTCCATGAGGACAGTCCCAGGGTTATTGTAGCTGGGGACTCTGTCACACAGGTTGAGGAAGAATGACAGTGACAACATCAGATAAACATTTTTATTCCATTTAAGTTGTCACTGCATTCTTCCTGGTTTAGCTCTTGATCTTGTATTCTCTGATATTTATAATGCCATCTTTGTCTCTTTAAGACTGATTGTGTAGGTACAGGGTTGCTGCAAACTTGATCTGATGTAGGCTGGGGAATGAGGCATTATGGATAGGATGGGAGGAGCTTCAGCTTTGACTCCTCAGCTTGGAAAACGGCCAAGTCTGATCTGAAACCCACAGGTTGAGGAAGAATGCAGTGACAGCACAGAAGGAATATTATGGTAAGAACATAACTTCTTTTTAATAAGTATTGACCTATATGTTCACTTCTCTGCACATAACATTATCATTACAGTAGCTTCAGAGTACTATTTTTGAAGTACTGCAAAGGGATGCCTACCCCTGTATATTATACAACAATTACAGCTCATGTTCTTGATGATGTCTGACCTGTGCTGCCATTAGTTATGTGAACCTCACTGGGCATCTATCTCAAATAGGTACCAAGCCTGTCAGAAGTCTTTCAGTGAAATTAATTGTGCAGTCAGTGTTCTGTGCTTCAGCGTAACTGCTTAATATGTTTAGCGTATGTGATTTCAATAAATCATAAAAGGAAAATCTGTATTTTTTTTCTGTTTGTAGTTGGAGCATCAGAGGGCAGAAAGCGAGGCATATTGTTCAACACTGAGAAGGCAGATAAGTACACTGTGGGATCGGCTGCAGGTTCCACAGGAAGAGCGGGAAGCATTTGCTGTGCACATGAAAGGAGCCAGGGCAAAAACAAGAAAAGCAGTGAGTGTCTTCTTGCCTGTCTAAATTACTTTACTTATTTTAACTTGTTTGCAATTTTATTGTCTTTAGACTTGCTGACAATTCTCTGATATATGCATTTGCTACTTTCTTCTCATATTACTATATCGAGGGCTGACATTGTTTTTATATTGAGAGATTTGTTAGAAGTGTTCACCATTTTGTAGCGACTATCATCCTGTTGCTCCCCCCCCTAGTATCAGCTGTAAAATATTTAATTTGTCAGGTTAATTTCTGTGATCTTTGCACTGGATCTGCATAACACAGCATTGATTTGAGGGTGGAACTTCAAAGTTTAGATAAGTTCAGAGATGGATTCAGATTAGACATATGCCACCTAACTTTTTTTTTTCGTAGTGGTGGGGGGGGGGTGTGAAGCATGCATTTTCTATACTCCCATGAGAGGTTCTATACCTTGCAGTATCTGATCCACCTGCAACGTTGCTCCTATGTATCCTCAGGAGATATTGGCTGATGTATGACGGTCTGCTAGTCACTTTTTGGCCTACTTCTCACCTGAGCACATATGCTATTTGTGCAGTGTTCCTATTTCTTTCATTTGACAGCTGCTTGTGGTCCTGGAGGGTTCTACAGGTTGCTTAACTCTTCCTCAGACATGCTTTTTGTTTTTTGGCAGGAGAAATCTGTTGGAATTTGATGTACTATAGCAGGTATGTGCAAGTGCCTCCAATGCAGTTACCTGTTCTATGAAAGTCACCCCCCCCCCCCCCCCGAGTAGTATCTGGTCAATATTAATTCAGTTTGCCCTTGATTTTGACCATTCTTATAACTTTCATTTATCTACTGTTTATTCTGATGCAGACTTCTCAGGCATAAAAATTGAGTATTAAAAGTTATTTATAAGCTGGATAATGTCAGCTGGGACAGTATCTCGTGTTGTGGTGACAGGGTGAGGGTGGGGTGGGGGTTGCGGGAAGAATTCAGAGAACATGATTATATTTCTAAGTTACATGATGTACCTGTCACTGTTAGGAATCTATAAAGAATGCCAATAAATTGTAACCTAACTCATACCAGCTAACATGATTTTATATAATACATGTTTTACGTCTATTCTTTGTGCTGTAATGCATTGCTGTTGGGAGATGAAAATATATGACTGGGTAGTAGCTTGCTTAGCAAGAAAACAGTAGGAGTAGTGTACCAGTTAACTTGACACATGAACATTTGAGTAAAAAGTAGTAATTAGCAGTTAATGGAGTCCGTATGAAAGTATGAGACAGATCGGAGTTTGAAGGATGACAATAGCTGAGCTAAATACAAAATGGAAGAATGCATAGAAAGTTGTACAACACATACGGCAGGAAATCCGGAGTACAAAAGCATTTTTTTTTTTTATTAAATTTTAGACTGCAGCAGTATAAATGACCCAGAATGAAAATAGCCTCAAGCAAAATGTTCTGTACACTTACCCTACTTATTCTTCAGTGTCTCATGAAAGTGAAAAAAGAAAATACTGGAAAGTAAGACGTGAAAAATAAGTGCCAATAAAAATAACTTTTTCTGAAATTAATAAAAATGGAACAGGGAAGAATTTGTATAAGAAAGACTGGGAAATTCTGATCAAATTATGTTGTCATGGGGTACTAGTAGAATGGAAATTTATCGAAGTGATATGCAAAGGGGTGAAGATTTTGTTATGCTGTGTGCATGCCTGTTAATTGATTATTAATATTCTTGTTCTCCTAACTTTCCTGGCTAGTTTGTTCCAGTGATCAGATTTTGCTGATCCCTGGGCTTTGTCTTGGTTCCTGTACTTCTCCATTTTCTTTGTTTGGTCAGGGGGAAGTTTCTTTACTCACCAGTGGGAGTGGGGAGTATTGAGCTGCCTGTTTGTCCTCAGAGGAGTGGTTTAAGACAGTAACTTGTAGTTCAGTGGCCATTTTGGGTCATTTCCTGCCTTTTCCACCCCCTGCTATAAAGCACGCTTTGGCAGGCTTTTCTGGCTGTAGAGAACTCAGCACAGCTCCTCGTGGTATCCAGCAGAGTTCCTAGAGCAGCAGAGAAAGGAAAAAAGCAACTTTCCAGATTTTAAGTATTTTTTCTTGCATTTTTCGACCATTTGTGTTATTTTGACGACTGTTTCTGTCTATTTTATAGTGGTATTACCTGTTTTTCCTGTTTTTATAAGCTTTAATTGTTGGTTGCACTTCTTAGTTTAAGTTTGCTTAAAAGTTAAACTACAGGCTAATACACTCAAGTATACTACTAGCTTTTGATAGCATTTAATCGAAAAGCAAAGCATTTATTGTGTTTTCTGTTCTGTCTGTGAAAAAAAAAACTTGAAAAAAACAAAAAAAATATTCTTGTTCTCCTAACTTTCCTGGCTAGTTTGTTCCAGTGATCAGATTTTGCTGATCCCGTGGGCTTTGTCTTGGTTCCTGTACTTCTCCATTTTCTTTGTTTGGTCAGGGGGAAGTTTCTTTACTCACCAGTGGAAGTGGGGAGTACTGAGCTGCCTGTTTGTCCTCAGAGGAGTGGTTTAAGACAGTAACTTGTAGTTCAGTGGCCATTTTGAGTCATTTCCTGCCTTTTCCAGCCCCCTGCTATAAAGCACGCTTTAGCGCGGAGTTGCCACTAGAGCAGCATCGGGCAGCGCCATTTTTCTGGCTCCATAAAGTCTGTTCTTCATTTTTTCCCTTAGAACTGCTCTACTAGTAACCTAAACAGTATATCCCTTGACTAAAAAGCGCAGCACTTGTTCCTAAAAGTTTTTTTTTTTTTCTCAAAAAAAAAAAAAAAAAAAAAGCTCAGCACTTGTCACTTCTATATTATACAAAGTCCCTCACTTGCGAACCCCCCCCCCAGGAGTACCCACTTCCTTACTAAGTCCTCTCTTATTCAGTCTCATACCTAACTTCTTAATTTTTCTAGCATGTCGAAGGGCCAGATGCTGGCGCCCTCTCCTGCCCAGTTGGTGAATCTGGGAATATTGAGGCAATGTTACAATTGCCTCATGTACACAGACAACCCTCTCCTCCTCCCACATAACACAAATACTTGCGAGAGATGCAGCTATTTAGCCAAACTGGAGGCTGAGCTCTCTCAACTCAGGACTGGCAAGACCAGACAGGAGGAGAAGGAAACTACACACACCACAAAACCAGCCTCACATAATGCTACCACACCACTGAATCAAACACATAAACACACAAAGACGTACTCTGAGGCTCTGAGTAAAAATTTACCTAAACAGCAGAGGCCTCCAAAGCAGACACCCAAACAACTGCTACCTCAAGACACCCCACAAGCAACACATAAACCACACAATCAGTGTGCAAAGTAGTCACAGCCCTTAAGGCCAAATACAACACCAAACATACTTGTCATAGGTGACTCCATAGTCAGGCACACTGACGTCCCACTCACCAGGCTGAACAAGGAGAGGGTCACAGTAAGCTGCCTATCGGGCGCTAGAATCCGCCACATAACACAAGCACTCGGGTCACTCCACGGCAGGTACAAATATGACACAGTCATTGTCCATGCTGGTGTGAACGACGAGACCCTCCCTGGACTACATGAAAAGAGACATAGAGGAGCTCTCTGATAATGTAGCCCAGGCAGGTATGACCCTGACCCTGAGCAGTATCCTTCCTTCACCAGGAATGATGCCACAATATAGAGACAAGATGATCAGCTTTAACAATTGGCTTAATGTCTGGTGTCATTCAAAGGGGGATCCAGTGTCTGTCTGCTTGGGATGACATGCTTGACAAGCCACGCTGCTTCACAAGGGACGGCTTGCACCTGTCACCCCTGGGATTCCGGATATTGGCTAAGGCTCTTGCCACCCCCATAGTGCCTTTTTTAGGCAAAGCTCAAATTCTAAACCTACCACCCTAGAAAACAAAAATGGGAAGAAAGTGAGGGTAATGCTGCGCAATGCCAGAAGTCTAAATCGCAAAATGCGCACTCGAGGCCGTTCTCAGTATGGAGAACATTGATGTCTGTGCAGTAACTGAAACCTGGTTGAAGGGTCCTGACAGCAGCCCGGCACTATTAGGTTTTACCTCAAATCATGCGTTCCGGCCCCAAAACCTGAACCACACCACAAAAGGAGTGGGTGTATCCATATTCATAAAGGATACCCACACCTCCAGGTTGGTGGCAATGCATGAAGCTTCGGAAACCATCCAGGTGCAACTAGCCATAGGCAAAACTGCTCTACAAATTGTAGCATGCTACAGGCCACCCTCTCAAACTCAGGAACCCCACACAGCCTTCCTGAAGACACTGGAGGGTATAAATGTATCTCCAAACACCATCATATTGGGTGACTTCAACTACCCAAATATAGACTGGGAACATTACTCAAGCCCTAACTTTCTAGCCCAACGGTTCTTGGAGTTCATAAATTCAAATGCCATGGAACAGCTAGTCACTGTTCCCACGAGAGGAGAAAATATACTAGATCTCATTATTACAAACATGGGGACAAAATGCTCCACACCGGAAGTATATCCCTCATTGGTGAGATCTGATCATAAACTAATCTCACTGGAAATCCACATCCTGCCCCACCCCAAACAAAAAGACCACAGTGAAGAACTTCTCAAAAGCAAACTTCACACTACTCAAGACTGGTGTGGTATCCTTCAAGGCCCCTGAGCCACTGGAAACCACAACCCAAGCTGCGGAAGCCCTTACAAATGCCTTCTATGAACACCTCCAAGACTGCATGGATCAGGCAATCCCAAATAAAACCAAGACTCTTTCCACAAAGGGCAAACGTCCAGTCTGGTGGACCCCAGCCATTAACAAACTTTACAATAAGGGGAGAAAGCTATTACATGCTAGAACAAAATCCATAAAAGGGAAGTCACCCCTGATCATTATTAGTAACAAAATACGAGTACTCATAAAATCAACTAAGGCCAATTTTGAGAGAAAAATAGCCATGAATTCAAAGGACAATCATAAGACCTTTTTCAGCTATGTTAGGAACCTGGGTGGTGCTCAGAATTAGTCAAAAATGATACAAAAATCACTGAACCCACAGACATTGCCAACATACTGGCAGACAGGTTCAGTGCAAACTTCACCCCCCTCTCCCCCCCTAAAGGAGAGATAACTATCCCAGCGGAGTGTAGCCTCCCAGACATCTCAAATGCGCAGGTGAAAGCTGCTCTCTCTAAAGCTAAAAACACAGCATCAATGGGACCGGATGGTGTCCCCGGCTGTGTGCTACACGAGCTAAATGAGGAATTAAACCCGCACATAAGGCAGCTGTTTAATCTCAGCCTTACAAGATACGTGCCCAAGGAGTGGCGTACGGCAACTGTGGTCCCACTCCACAAAGGCGGTGCCTCTACGGACCCTGGTAATTACCACCCCATAAGCTTAACAAGTCTAGTCTGCAAAGCTATGGAGAGGATCATAATGGAGCTCATAAACAAAGATATAGGGGACTTGCAGACATTGGACCCGCCCCAGTTTGGCTTCGTCAAGGGCAGATCATGACTTTTGAACTTGGTCGACTTCTTCGAAACAGTCACCAAGGCCATTGATGAGGAAAGGCAGTCCATACAGCCTACCTTGACCTTGCAAAGGCTTCGACACAATACCCCACTCGGTATTGTAGAAAACTTACCAGCTTAAATGTAAACCCATATGTCACAAGATGGGTTGCAAACTGGCTTAAGGACAGAACCCACAGGGTTAGAGTTGCTGGCGCTATGTCAGACTCCAAGCCGGTCACAAGTGGTGTCTCACAGGGCTCGGTCCTTGGCCCCCTATTGTTCGGCATCTACTTCTCAGAAGTACAGGCCAACATGGGAGGACTTTGGCTGACGAAGTTTGCAGACGACTGCAAACTGGGTGCCATAGTGGAAAGTGCATCGGACACGGATATCCTTCAGAAGGGACTCACGGAAACAGATAGCTGGTGCCAGAGCCATGGCTTGAAGTTAAACGCCAAAAAATGTATAGTCATACCCTTCGGGAAAAACAAGGTAACCCCAAGCTGCCATATAGGCGTCAATCCACTAAGCACAGAAGAGGTTATCAGGGACCTGGGGATCCAGGTTGACAGTGGCCTTTCTTTTGACACTCGCGTTGCTAAAGTGGTTAGAAAGACCTTCTACACTGCCCACCTGATCATGAAGGGATTCACATCCAGATCTAGTGAGGTCATTGTTCCCCTGTACTCTTCACTTATCAGACCAATGATTGAGTACAATGCCCCATTCGGGATGCATCTCACCCGACATCTGAAGCAATTGGAGAGACCCCAAAAGTTCCTCACCAAAAGGATAAAGGGACTCCAAAATCTGTCATATGCTGCCAGATTGAAGAAACTCCAGCTCTATTCAGTCGCATACCGTCTGCTCAGAGGTGACGTGCCTGACATACAAGGCCATGTCCAACCTGGAATTAATGGACATGCTCCACCTCAAAAATTCCAAATCCACCAAAACCACTAGAGCAAGCGACTTAAACCTTAGCACGGATATAAATAGGACGTGCTGGAGGGATAGATTTATCACTCAGACTCCCTATGCTGTGGAATAAAATCCTGGTCCATGTGAGGCAGAGCACCTCGTTGGCTCTGTTCAAGAGAAATCTTGACCTGTGGATGGGAGATCGTAGGTTTACCCCGGGAATCATCTCTGTGTCACTGCTGGACAGAGGCACAACAAACTAATGGGCACAGTATTTTTTCATATAAGGGGTGGCGTAAGCCACAAAACTTTGGGCTAGGCTTATAAATGCCTTAGGGCAGATAGCCTAGTATAAACCTATGAACCTATGAACAGATGACCAAGTATGGTTAAAAAGTATACGTATGCAGGTTAATACTATAGAAAAGAAAGATCTGATGTGAAGTTGTTCTATCTCACCATTCGTTCTTACCGATGGGTTTGGAGCCTATCCTCTGCTCCGACTCTGCCAACTACAAAAGCTCGAGGTCTTCAACCAGCTTGAGGGCAACTCTCTATCCCATGATGCACCTTGATCTTCCCTCAGATCTCATTTGCCGCTGCAACTTGATCGGACATTCACCAGCTCTGGCCAGTGAAAGTTATTGTTTTTTCTCTTTAAAACTTGTTAAAAAAAACTTAAATTAGATAGATCAGTAATAAGTTTCCTTTTTTATAGTAGTTAAGCCTTTCTCTTAGTGTATTCTTGGTAATTTACTAGATATTTAGATAGTTTAAATAAGTTAGATAAGTGGCTGCGTTTTTAGGCCTTTAGTTTCTCCCGGTCTCATATTTCTTCATAGTTGTGTGGAGTGAGTGAGAGCCCTTTTTATTTGCAAGGCAAGTATATTGATATTTATATAATTAGATATTTTACATAACTTGGATAGCCTAGTTGTTTAGGATAATTAACACTGCTTAGAGATCTTGCATTATTAAGAGTTAGTGTGCTGTGTAAAATATTCTACTTTTATCTTGGAGACTGTAGATATCAGAGTGTTTTTTTCTTGAATATATAGAGTTTTGTTCTTTGTTATTGATAGGATGTGTCAAGCGAAAGAGAAATCCAAGTCTGGGTTTAAATAATGCCCAATATGTGGGCAAAAGATGTCCATCACTGATGGACATACTGACTGTGTCTATTGTTTAGGTGAGGTGCATCTACAAGAAAGCTGTTCAGTATGCCACTCTTAGTGCTAGAGTGTTGCATGAGAGGAAGAGGAAACTTATGGATAAAGGCCTTTTGAAATCCTCTTTCCAAGAGGCACTGGATAAACATGACAAACGCTCAAACATCTGCTCCACAGACAATGGAGCAGACTGTTTTTTTGGTTATGAGCCGGTCTCAGACATTGGAGCCAGTATCGCCTACATTGAAATCCCCCATCTTACATTTGGTGGCTTCTTCCACACATTCTTTTCGGGCCTCAAGTAGACTCTCTGATTTGTATGTGGATTGTGTGGTGAAGAGGCTTTTCCAGATACTGGCGCTTGGACCCCTGGGACTTCGGAGCCACAAATTCCCCCACGGTCTTCTGTTCCTCCTCCGAACACCCTTGAAGTTTCAGAGCTGGAGAGCTTGGAACTGATGATCGTGGAGCCCTTGGGGCTGACATCTATCTTAGGTTTGTCATCCTCGACTGCCCCGATTATCTTCAGTACCGACCAAGGGATCTATGAGCCGATGCTCGCTGGTCGGGTCTGGGGAGGATAGTCGAACCGACTTGTCTGTTCCGACTTTGCCTCTTGGTGCCTCGGCTCGAGTGAGCTCAGCTCCGACCTCAGGCTCAGTGCCCTCTGTTCTGGTGCCGGGAGAGTCCCTTGTATCCTCTGATCCAGGGGATTCCTCACGTCAGGACCGAGGGGCCTTCGAGGCCATGAGGAGGGTATTGTCCACGCAGACAACCACACTGTCAGTAGCAGCAGCTACCTCCCTTAAAGCACCGGTGTCTACCTCTACAACACATGCTCCATTAAAGTGTAGAGACCCTGAGCCTCAGGAAGCACTATTGGGCAAGCCGTGCTCTTCCTAGACCTCTCCAGAAGCTCCCACTGAAGAGGTTCCCAGGAAGAGACTTTGCAAGAGGAAGCATCTGGACTCCCCAAAGGAATCCGTCACTTCGGATACTGACTTAAGATGAGTCAGAAGGGTTGCCACAGTCCCCCTCAGAGGATATCTCATTTGCAGATATCTTGGAAATTCTTAAACAGAGGGGTGGCTGGAAATCCC
This sequence comes from Protopterus annectens, assembly GCF_019279795.1. Classification (NCBI taxonomy): domain Eukaryota; kingdom Metazoa; phylum Chordata; order Ceratodontiformes; family Protopteridae; genus Protopterus; species Protopterus annectens. Next base: position 1,738,368,384 of record NC_056739.1, on the reverse strand, counting down.
TTAACCCTACTGATGATGTCAGTCCTCCTGAAGGCTTTTCCACCTCTTGGGTTTCTCCACCCTTTGAGTTGATTGAGTTACTCTCTCGAAGGGCATAGGAGTCCCCGGATACCATGGAGCCTGTTCTCAGGAGGCCTAATAAATTTATAACTTGCACTCAAGACAAAATCTTTCTAACTAAAGGAGTGCCCGTTAATGCCATGGTGGCGGCAGCGGCCACCAAGAAGGAACTATCAAACTTTACGTCTGTTCATCCTCCTAATAGAGATTCCAGAATCATGGACAGATATGGGAAGCGTATATTTAGTTTTGGTCTATATTAGATCACCGAATGCTTAAAAAAGCGAACAGTGATTAATCGACCCTGTGTAAGCGAAAGCTTACAATGTCGAACTGTCAGAACAGCGACCCCCCCCCCCCCCAAGGGGAAAAAAAATTACTGTTCCAACAAAAATAAACCAACACTTTAAACATTACATTAAGTGGGGAGCTTCACTCCCCACTTAAATAATACAAACTCCGAGACCACACTACAGTGCCGAAAACTGCAAATTAACAAAGCAGCCAAGCGAATTCTTTCCCAGGGAAAGAATTTGCTTGAAAACCGCTTCAATATTTTGCCTTTTCAGTTAAAGTTCGACCAAGACGCATTCGAAAGAATGCGTTTTTGGTCTAATAGGAACCCTTTAGTTCAGCGGCGCTTGTCCTTCGATCACTGAGCTATCTCGCACATTTCACTAGGTTACTAAAGGATCTCCTGAAGGAACTAGAAGATAATCCTGTAGGGTTCAGTAGCTGCGGGGGTTTCAGACAAGGTAACTTCCCAACTCTCTACTCTTAATTCTGTTGTGAACATTTCCATGCGTCTGGTGTCGTATGCAGCTGATGGAACGAGCAGAGCAGCGGGTGCAGGAATTGCCCTTAGGAGACATTCCTGGATGTGCCTGTGTTCCTTTGCGGAACCATTTGTCTTCCTTTATTAATACCCCTTTTGACGGCTTGTCCCTTTTTGGACCGAAAGTAAAGGAAACAATTACCAGGAGTGAGAAAGACTCTGTCTGCCATCGGAGTATGTTTTTCTACCCCTATTAGACCTTACCCCAAAGGGAGGGGGTTGGAAAGATGTGGTTCTGCAAATCTCTAGGATCTTTCTGGGTTCACTCATGGTGAAACCCCCCTGTAGAGGCAGAGGAGGGAGAAATAATGGAAGACTCCGTCCATGCACCAGAGGGGGTCTGCAAAATCAGGGTGACAGAGATCAGTTTTTTGGGAAGCCCTATCAGCATTCCTGACAGGAGGCCTGACTGTCCATCTCTGGAGGCAGTTGGGGGACGCCTTTCTTTGTACCTAGACGCCTGGCTAAAAATAACAAAAGACAGCTGGGTGCAAAGCATCCTATCCAGAGGATACTCCATTCCCTTTGCCACACTGCTCTGTCTTGTGAAAAAAATCCCAGATGTCCCACCCTGTCACAGGGAACAAGCAGCCATAGAGGTCCAAATGTTGGTGGAAAAGAGGTATCCAACCAGTCCCAGCAGACCAGAGAGGATACGGAGCTTGCTCAAGGTTCTTTTTGGTTTCAACGAAAATGGGGGACTGGAGACCTATTCTAGACCTCAGCAGACTAAACAATTCTGTAAAAAAGACAAAGTTCCAGATGGTCACGCTACAGTCAATACTCCCCTTTTTGGGGAAAGACAATTGGATGTTATCGATGGATCTCCAGGATGTGTACTACCACATAAAAATGGACAGACCATCCAGGGATCATGTACACTTCCGACTGGGAGCCAGTCATTACCAATTTTGCGCTCTGCCCTTTGGTCTCACTACAGCCCTCAAAGTGTTCACCAAATGCATGGCAGTAATCACTGCTCACCTGAGATGTTTGGGATTCCAGGTATTTCCATACCTAGACGACTGGATCCTCACTGCCACCACCAGACATCAACTCATACACACAAAGGACACACCTTTAAATCTCTACAATCAATTGGGGATTACCATAAAGTCAGAAAAATCTGCCTTGTCGCCATCGCAACAGACTGTTTTTATAGGAGCAGAACTAAATACAGTTACAATGACCTTAAGTCTTCCTCTTGAAAGAGTTTCTTTTACAAAAACAAATCCTAGACCCACTTTCAAAGACAAAAGCCCCAGTCTCACTGGTACTCAAATTGCTAGGAACGATGGTGGGCAACGATCATTGCCATTCCTCTGGTCGGATGCATATGCGAGTACTACAGAGGCTTCTGTTCTCTCAGTGGTACATTCAGGAACTTGCATTGTCACACCAAATCATAATAACTAATATGTGCGAGAAGGACCCTCAGTGGTGGCTGACATCTCAACAAGTAACTCTAGGCTGTCCATTTGTTCTACCGACTCCTATAGCCACAGTGACCACGGACGCTTCCTTGATAGGGGGGGGGGGGGCATTATCAGGGAAGAAGCATGAGGCTCATCTGTATATCAGTGTCCTGGAGATGAGAGCGGTACTCCTAGTGTTGCAGTCCTTTCAAGGTTCTCTCCCTTTGGGAACAGTTGCAATTCAGATAGACAATGTCAGTGGTCTGGTACATAAACAAGGAGGAACCATATCTTATCCCCTGTGTCTAGAGGCCCTGAGAGTATGGCCGTGGGCAACTTCCACCCAGCGCTTTCTGATAGCAATGCACATCCTGGGGAAATCCAATGTGATAGCAGTCAAGCTAAGCAGGGCAATTCTCTTGCCTCACAAGTGGTCCCTAAAGAAACAAGTAGCAGAAAGGATCTTCCGCAGGTGGGGCCAGCCTTGCTGCGATATCTTTGCTGCCCCAACAGACACGAAATGCAGCAGCTACTTTGCCCTAATCTCCCCACCGTGGGATGCCCCAAGGGATGCACTGGTGCACAATTGGCCCTTGGGTCTCCTTTATGCTTTTCCTCCTTTCCCTCTAATACCTAAAGTATTACAGAAAGGAAAGACTCTGGGAAAGACCATAATCTTAATAGCCCCTTACTGGCCTCATCAAATTTGTTTTCCCTTCCTTCAGCCTCGTCTATAGGAAGAACCTTGTATCCTGGACCCAGTTCTGGATCTTCTGACCCATTCATTGGATGCTCTTCATTCTTCCCTTCACTCCCTCAAACTGACAGCTTGGGTGCTCCAATTCCAAACATGGCCAGGATTCACAACCTCTCAGCCGAGGCTCAACATATTTTAACATCCTCTCATAAATCGGCTACCAGAAAGTTGTATCTTAGCAAATGGAAGAGATTTTCTATATGGGCATCTCAAAATGATATTGATCCGTACCTAGCTTCAGTTTCATCCATTCTGGAGATGTTCTTCATCTCACATTGCTGCAGTCATAACCTGTGGGTAGTCCGCTGTCCTCGGTCGGTAGTCCGCTGTCCTCGGTCGGCCCGAATCCCAAAGTATTAGGCTGGCGTCGGTCATGGTCGCTTAGATCTGACGTCAGTACGCCTTGGTACTAAAGCCCATGACCGACGTCATATCCCCAGTCTTTCTTGCCGCATGGTCCGAAGCAGAAGCAGCGTTTGCAAGTGCCGTTCGGCGTCCTGAAATTTTCGTATTCTGAGTTTCAGACCGAAACCAAGTTGGGCTAAGTACCCGTTGGGAATATTTTTGTCTTTTCTTGCCTCAGTTAAATCCGGATGTCAGAAAAAGTGAATAATTGTATTTCTTGTGGGAAACCGATACCTCATAGGGATTACCACTCTCTCTGTATTCCTTGCTTGGGGCCTGAGCACGTAGTCGGGTGTCGCTTTTGTGCTAAATTTAATAAGCGCACCATTAAACGTAGGTTAGATTGTGCTAGGCTTGTCTTCGGTAAGCGGTGTAATTCTAAAATGCCGTCTGATCCTCCGACGCCCGCTACCGCTAAGAAGCGTAAGGAGAAATCGGTAAAATCCAAACAGGATGAGTCGTCCGTTCCGGACGCCGGTTCTTTAGAAACCACGGTGGAATCTGTGGATCCGGCCGAGGTTTCAGTTGAGTCTCGGGGGGAACCTTTAATTTTGCAAGATGTGGCCTCTCAGGAGTCGGGTCAGGCTGAGGGGGCCTCTCAGGTTGCTGTAATCCCTTCTTTACATAAGGTGGTTAGGCCTTCTCCCTCTGTCTCTAAGGTACCTTCCAAGGCCAGGCCTGGTTTGTCTTCCTCTGGCGTCCGTCCTAGTTCTGCAGGTTCTGTACCTAAAAAACACATGCTTAAAATGGCAGAAGATTTGATTTCCTTGATCAGAGGTTCTATGCCCCCTCCAGATAAGAGGCCTAGGGTGGAGCCAGAGGTGGAAGGATTGGAACACTCTTCAGATTACTCAGAGTCTTGACTGAAGACATTCAGGATTTTCCCCTTATTCTGATTCAGACGCAGAGGATTCTAGTCCTTCTGCTTCCCTCCAGAGGATTTTTCTTTTCAGAAACCCTGCATTCTATGAGGGAACATTTTAAATGGGAAGGTCAGGATTTCTCAGATTCCGAAAGAGGCTTAGGGAATTCCTATTTTACCACAACATAGGCCCTTGGCTATACCTCCTGTTTTGGATGTTGTGCAGGATGTTTTCTCTGAGGCTTCCCTTAATCCAGACTCTTTGCCTCCTGCCCGGTTAAGCCAGATAGGTATTACAGAGTGCCAGAGGCTCATAAATATTTGTATAAGAGCCCTAGGGCTGACCCAGAAACTATTAGCCAGGGACCTAAGGGTGTCAGGGCTTCTGTTGTAAAGAATCCAGTTCCTATGGATAAAGACTCTAGAGCTTTGGATAGGTGGGGTAAAAAAGTGTATACCTCTTCCACTCTTGCAATGAGGGCTTTGAATTGCCAGTTTCATATGCTGAAGTACCAGAATTTTCTCCTTAGTCAGTTGAAATCTAAGGTAGATGCTTTAGCAGAGGGCATAGAGTGTAAAGAATTACAGGATTTGGTTCATGCCTCTGATCAGGTGGGTAAGCATTCTTTGCAGTGTGGTTTTGATGCTTTACAGACCTCTTCCAGGGTGGCTGCCACTGGATCAGTTATTTGTAGGCACGCCTGGCTTAAGGATCAGAACTTGTCAGAGCATGTTAAAGCTCGAATTTTGGATGCTCCCCTGCAGTCTGAAGTTTTGTTTGGTTCTCCTGTGGAGTCAGTCTTGAAGAAAATGGAAGACAAAGCTAAGTCTATGCAGACTGTTAAGGATTTTTTGCAGGTGCAGCCCCCTAAGTTTAGCAGGAATTGGCCTACTAAGGGATGGGCTTACCCTTCTTCTGATTTACAGTCTAGGGGTAGATCTAGAAGTGGTAGGGGCAGAGCTCATGCACAGGATTCTTTTAGGCCTAGGACGTGGAGTTCCCCTGCACAGTCTACAGGTGAGGGCAGGGGCCAGTCCTTTCGTAAACAGACCCAATGACCTGCATCTTCAGCTGCCCGATCCTTCCTGTCAGGCAGCTCCTCTGGGAGGAAAGTTGGCACTTTTCAGGCAAAATTGGCTTTTAGTCACCCAGGACAAATGGGTGTTGGACATCATAAACCGAGGTTACAAGTTTTATTTCCACACATTGCCCCCCTTTCAAAGGCATGCCAGGCGTTCCTCCTCAGCAAAAGGTGGAGGCTCACAAACAGATTTCTTTACTTCTACAAATGGGGGCTATCCAGCAGGTCCCTCCGTCAGAAGTGGGCCTAGGATTTTATTCTCGCCTGTTTCTTGTACCAAAGAAAGGAAACACTTGGAGGCCAATTCTGGATTTGTCTATTCTCAACACTTTCCTGGACATTCCAAAATTTAAAATGTTGACTTTGCAACAACTTCTGCCTCTGCTAGGCAAAGATCACTGGATGGTAACTCTGGATCTCAAGGAGGCTTATCTTCATATTCCTATCAGGCCCAGTTGCAGGAGATTCCTGCGTTTTCGGGCTGGGACTTTACATTATCAGTTCTCTGCATTGCCCTTTGGCTTATCTACTGCGCCCAGGGTGTTCACAAAAGTTCTGGCTCCAGTGATAGCCTTCTTAAGGGTAAGAGGAATACAAATTTATCCTTATTTGGACGATTGCCTGATTCTTGCTCAAGACAAAGACAAGCTACTTCACCATCTTCAGTATGTTATGGCAGTGTTAAGGTGCCTAGGGTATTCTGTGAACGAAATAAAGTCCAGTCTAGTACCCTCTCAGGACATGTGCTTTCTGGGTGTAAGACTGAATACAGCCTCTCAGATGGCGTTTTTGACCCCGGACAAGCAAAGAAATCTTACCCTTTACTTCCAACAATTGTCTCTCCTGTCCAGGCTGACTGCAAGGACAGTCCTTCAAGCCTTGGGGTTCATGGCATCTTGTATTCTGGTGCTTCCCAATGCCAAACTGCATATGAGGAAGTTACAATGGTATCTCAAAAGTGTATGGACTCAACACTGCCACGATTTGGACACTGTCATTCAGATAATACCTTGCATTCAGAAGGAATTTTTGTGGTGGGCTCAGGAATGTCACCTAAACAAGGGACTCTCTGTGACCCGACCAGAGGCGAGTCGGATCTTAACGACAGATGCCTCAGACAAGGCTTGGGGAGCACACCTCAATGGAAAATGGGTTCAAGACACGTGGCCTGCCAGACTTCAACATTTGCATATCAACATGAAGGAGATGTTAGCAGTCCAATTTGCATTGATGGCTTTCAAGGATCTACTTCAACCAGGACACGTGTTGATTCAAACAGACAACACAACTGTCATGTGGTACATCAACAAGCAAGGGGGAACCCATTCGTACCCTCTTTGCAGACAAGCTATGATTTTGTGGGAGACTGCTCTCAGTTTGCACCTCACTCTTCAGGCAAGGTTTCTGCCAGGAGCACAGAACTCCTTAGCGGATGTTTTGAGCAGACAGTTGGTGGATCCCCACGAGTGGAAGTTGGATCCTCATGTATTTCGACAGTTGATAGTGCTTTGGGGGACTCCAGACATAGATCTGTTCGCTTCCCCACTAAACTTCCAGCTGCCAAAGTTTTGCACAAAGCTGTTTCATCCGAAAGCTTGGAAAGTGGATGCTCTATCATTCAGTTGGAACAATCTTCACGTCTATGCTTTTCCTCCTCTGCCTCTCCTGCCCAAGGTGCTCTTGAAGGTCAGACAGGACAAGCCCTCCATGATTCTAATAGCTCCAGATTGGCCATGTCAGCACTGGTACCCTCTGCTGAGGAGTTTAGTACAGGAGCCTCCTTGGCCTTTGCCGTCCATTCCACACCTTTTGTCCCAGGCAGGCAATCATTTTCTCAATGTAAGGATACAGTCTCTGCATCTGACAGCCTGGCATATTCGGTTCTAGACCCTGGAGGGTCGCAGCTTCCTCAACAAGTTTTGGATGTTATTTTGGAGGCCAGACGGCCTAGTACAAGGAAAGTTTATGCTGATAAATGGAGGAGATTTTTTCTTTGGAGCCAAGCAAAGAGCTTTGATGTTTCAGTACCTAATTTGAGTGTTTCTCTTCAGTATCTTACAGAATTACTAGACAAAGGTTTGTCTTTCTCCTCTGTAAAAGTTCATGCTGCAGCCATTTCTGCTCACTATGATTGTGACCCACCATTATTCTCTCATCCTTTGTTTAAGCAATTTTTAGAGGGCAAAGAACATAAGACCCCCGTGAGAGCTCCTACTCCTTCCTGGGATCTCAATTTTGTGTTGGAAAAACTTACTTTACCTCCTTTTGAACCTGCAGCTACATCTGAGTTGAAGTTTTTGTCTTGGAAGACTGCTTTTTTGTTGGCCATTACGTCTGCTAGAAGGGTATCTGAATTACAGGCTCTAATGGCAGTTGAGCCCCTTCCTGATTTTTCATAAGGATAGGGTATCCCTACGTACTAACCCTACTTTTATGCCTAAAGTTGTTTCAAATGTGGCCTTGAACCAATCTATTCATTTGCCTACATTTTATGCTGATCCCCAAAATAAAGGGGAAAAAATTTTGCATTCTTTGGATATTCACAGGCAGTTGCGTTATTATTTGAGCAGAACTAAAGGGTTCAGACAGTCTCAACAGTTGTTTGTTTCTTTTGCTTTGGGATCCCAGGGGAAACCTGTTTCTAAACAAACTATTTCTAAGTGGATTGGCCATTGCATTGCTTTTTGTTATTCTCATCATGGTAAGGAGATTCCGGCTGGAATCAGACCTCATTCCACTAGGGCTACTGCCACTTCTACTGCTTTTTTAAGGGGTGTAGCTACTAAAGATATTTTGGAGGCAGCTACTTGGAGTTCAGTGCACACTTTACATTACCATCTCCCTCTTTATTCGAAATCTAGGGCTGGGTTTGCCACTGCAGTTTTACAGGGCATGTTAGCAGCTCCCAATGCTTTATAATTTTGCCATCCTCCCTTTACCTTTGCTTTGGGATTCTACCCACAGGTTATGACTGCAGCAATGTGAGATGAAGAACATAGTACAGTTTTGTACCTACCATAAATGTAGATGTTCGAAGATCCACATTGCTGCAGTCCAATTTACCCTCCCTCCTTCCCCACTGTAGTTTGGGGTGGTTGTGTGTTTTGGGTTGTAAATATTGTTTTTTGGTTATGGCCTTTCTTTTAAGGGCCTTCTGACATCTGGGGCAAGAAAGACTGGGGATATGACGTCGGTCATGCGCTTTAGTACCAAGGCGTACTGACGTCAGATCTAAGCGACCATGACCGACGCCAGCCTAATACTTTGGGATTCGGGCCGACCGAGGACAGCGGACTACCCACAGGTTATGACTGCAGCAATGTGGATCTTCGAACATCTACATTTATGGTAGGTACAAAACTGTACTTTTCTGACTAAACTTTTCAATGAAGGGGCCACTGCAGCTACCATTAGAGTTCAATTAGCAGCAATCTCAAACTTTCATCTTGGTGTCCAGGGTACTAATGTCATGTCACATCGACCCTCTAAAGCCTTTCTCAAGGGTGCTATTCATTTGAGACCACCCATCAAAACTCCAGCCATGCCATGTAATCTAAAATTTGTTCTTTCCTGAATTATATTGCTTCATTTCGAACTAGCCTCATCTTGTGATTTGAAATATCTTTCATGGAAGACCATATTTTTAATAGCCATCTCTTCTGGTCGGAGGATGTCTGAGTTACAGGCCTTGACCATCAAACCTCCTTATCTGATTTTCCATAATGACAGTCTCACTCAGAACTAATCCATCATTTTTTACCCAAAGTTTGTTCAGAGACAAATCTCAACCAGTCTATTGAATTGCCCGTTTTCTTCCCTAAATACACAAATAAGATGGAACACATGCTGCACAAACTTGACGTACATAGGCAACTTCAATTTTATTTGGACAGGACCAAACAATTCAGAAAAACAGAACAGCTCTTTGTCTCCTTTTTGGAATCAAAAAAAGGTGCTCCATTGACCAAAGTCACCTTGTCAAGATAGTTATTAGATTGTATTTCTTTCACTTACAGTTCAGTGAATGGCCTGGGGGAAAAACTCCAAACTATTCAACTTTATCCTGTACAATAATAAAACACAGGAAAATACAATAAAATAGTGAAGTAAATACACTAGTAAATCACAGTAGGAAGAAGGGAAGGGGTTCTTGTGTGTTTAATGTTTCCTACCACTGTACCATATTTACATAAAGTAATTCTGAGCAGTCTGTGGATAAAGCGTTATTTAGTATTTGTGCAGCAGAATAGTAGCATAGATTATGGATTTAGGAAAGTAGGATGTTTGAGAGAGAATAGGTGAGAGAGACAGTGATGAGGAATTATAAGAAAGAGATGGGGTGTGAGACTAATATGTTGATGAGAATAGCTTCATCCATGGGAGGATGAAACTGTTTAGGGCTGGCATAACGTTGTGTGTTATGTAGTGAACTGAAAACCTTTAGTTGGTTGGATCTCTTAAACTGGAATAAAGGTCTCTTCATCTATGCATCATTTCGTTACCCGAATGTCCCGTCTTGAAAAGCCCCCCCCCCCCAAGAACAGGAATTATCCATGCATTCTTTCATACCCATAGACAAGAATATTTTAGTGCTGAGAAGTTTTGTTTTTTATCCCTTTTCATGCTTTTTTTCCCTTTTCCTTAAGATTTCTTTAAAATAATTAGGTTTTTCTTTTTAGGTTTCGACTTGTTCTTTTCCAAAATATTTCAGACGAGCATTTAATTTTATTTATTTATTTTTTACTATTTAGCGTTTATACATAAGCCAGCAGGCTACCTTTTATACATGCATTAACTTATCAAAATTTTCTGTGCATATGTGAGGGCATGTTAAGTCAACATCTTGCAAAGGAGGTAGCAGTCTTATGTGGAATAATCGCTATGGCTTAATATCATTGTAGGGTCATTGGAAAAAAAACATTGCTGCTCTCTAGGAACAGGGTAGAACAACTGTGCTGGTCCATTACACAGCTTCCATCGAGTATTTCATCAGTGAAGACAATATGGGATATTTTGTAATTGATAATCCAAAACGATATGAATGCTGTGTGCCATAAAATTCCACCAAGTAATGGTACGAAAAACAGTTTATTCATGCCACAAACACGTAGACTTCACAAATACATTAACGCACTTCTATCCTAAAATCAAAATCGCGTTTTCGTCTCAACAAGTGGGACTTCATCAGATAACGTCAATTAATGCATTTTCCATTTAAATACCATAATTGTATTGCAATTAATTCCAAGTCAAAAAGGAAAGTACTATTGCACTTTATTTGAGTTACATCATATAGGTGGTCATAATCATTAAGCTGCTAGTCTCATATGTAGCGACATGTAATGTATTTTTATTTTTAGTATGTTGTAATAATTTCAAGATATACACTTTTAGTGTATGGAGTTATAAATTGAAAGGCACTTAATACACTATTTGCACTTTAAATTAGTTAGGTTCAATACAAAGATACATATATACAAACGCTGCTTGTCACTAATATGTTATGTATAAAATGTGATCATATTGACAAAGATATTTCCCTACTTTATACATTTGTAAGTACACAGATTAGATCAATTTGATTAGTTTTAGCAATGAATTTTAATAATGATTTATGAATATTTATTTATTTAATGTTTTTAAGTATTTAAATATGTTGTTTTTAATACGTGGAATATTCATTAGCATCATGAATATCAAGAAAGAATGAACCAAGCTGATTTGATAGTTTAAATTTGCAACAAGGTACCTTATTGGTAACTGGAATTAATTGCAATACAATTATGGTATTTAAATGGAAAATGCATTAATTGACGTTATCTGGGAAGTCCCACTTGAGACGAAAACGTGATTTTGATTTTAGGATAGAAGTGCGTTAATGTATTTGAAGTCTACGTGTTTGTGGCGTGAATAAACTGTTTCTCGTACCATTACTTGGTGGAATTTTATGGCACACAGCATTCATATCGTTTTGGATTATTGGTGACTGTTTTTTGGATGCTTTCGCTTTTTTTGCTATATATTTTGTAATTGTATTAGTTGGTTGCGTCTCCTAGCTCTCTGATTTGTCACTACCTTCCTTTATTGTATCTGGGCAAGATCAATTTGCCACTTTGCCACTGCAGTAGCAATGAGTCTATAACTGAGATTTTTTTTACCTCGCATCTTTGGAATGAATGGTAAAGTTGCTTATTAGTGTGGTATCAAACATTTAGGTTTTGTCCATGATTGTGTGCCAGTTGCTATGCTAGGGTTATAAAAAGGTTAACCATCTTTATTGTAAGTAAAATTCAAGTGCTGCCTGAATTAAGAGATTTTTTTTTGTTTTCAGCCTTTTCTACTTTTCAGTGAATGCCAAGAGCAGATCTGGGTCATCTTTAACATGAGAGGCTTGTACAAATAACAGTTCATTAGCAGTCAGCATTTTAGGACTGATAGGAATTGCCCATGCTTAAATTAGTGTACCAGATGTGCAATTTTGGTTGAAGGCAGGTTATTGTAATAAAGTGGTTATCACTTGTGTAGTGTTACTTTAGGGGTGATGGCTTGAGAAATATGAGATTCAAAAATAAATTATCTGCAAGTTCCACAGCATTTTCCTTTAATTGGTCTTGTATCAGGAGGGTGTGAAATCATTAGGGCTTGTGTAATTTTAAGGATAAAAGGTTGTTTGGACTGAGCCCTTCCCAGCAGTATGTTAAGATTGTGCTCTCTTGACTGTTAACTAGTATTCCCGGACCCATTGTTTTCTACTTTTTGCAAGTCACGCCACCGATATTCATGGTTCACTGCTACGGTACTGACTCTTAGGACTTCTGCCTGTAGAGAAGCCAGACAACTGACCTAAATACTAGAGCTCTTTCCCTTCTTCCTCTAGTCCTGGTGGCCTCCCCCTCCTCCAAAATATTGAGCCTTCAGTGGTATAAAAGGGTGTTGGATAATGCAATCTTCAGATCTTTCTTGGCACAGTTTGATGACCATTTTGAGTACTCTGGTTATGTTAGCAAGTCAGCTTGAATTCAGAGTTGTCAGATAAACACCGTACTGTGGAGTTGACTTATTTTATTGTATTTGGTCATACAGTTGCAGTGTAGATGTCAAGGATTAAAATGAAAAGTTGTATTAGGCGTAGGAATTAAATGCTTCATGGAAATTTATACAACTCTGCCTTTTGTTTGTATCTAGAGCATGACATACCAACTTGTCCCCACTGCACTTGATTCAACTAACGGACCATTTAATGCAGACCAGAATCCCTCCAAAAGTAAATTTTTCTCTGAGAAACTGCACCTAGTCTTAGTCCACCTTAACATCCACTGGTTCTTCCCTGACTGCTTTAGAAAGAAGCGCTTTGAAAAGTACCTGAAGGAAAATAGATTTTATGAGAAGATTATACTGCTATAGAGTCTGAACCCCCCCAACTGGAGGGTGTCATATGCAACTTCTGTATCTGGCACCTTTTTTTGGTCAAGGATTTCGATGTTCTCTCCTTTAGAAGCTGCCATGCCTTCAGAATCCAGCATGTTTTTGCAAGCCAGAATCTGTTCTGTTACCTGACAAGGGGCCTTGTCACTGCCCTCTTTGTCCAGTGCACTCATGATCATTATCACTAGAAGGGTGGTATCCACCATACTACTGGTACAGGACAAAGTAGAGGGAGCTAAGATTGAGGCTTCAGACATTCACCTCCGTGCTGAGGCTTTCATGATGGCTTTGCACAACAAAACACCAAATCCAAAGTTTTATTGCTGGTTGGCTTACCTCGGACAGTGTTAACTGGGTCTCCGTCCCCAACCCCCATATTGGCTCCTAATGTGGACCTGTTAAGTTGGCTTAGGACTTTATGGAATTTTTGAAGCCCAGACCCATGTTCTCTGAAGAATAACAGGTACCATCTACTTAAAAAAAAGGGGGGGGTGCCTTCTGCATAGAAAGGATTGGATACCTATGATTCGGTGTTGGAAGTAATGGCATATTTGAACCAAATATCTTCAGCTTCCAAATTAAAAATTTGACAAGGAAGATGTACTTTCATCAGCCTTTCCATGCGAGGATGTTTCATTTGGAGATCCCCTTCATAGGATGGAAATCTTCAAATGGGAAGCTAAGGAGTTTTCTCACTACTCAGATTAGAGAAAGTCATTGGCATGCATACTCATCCTGGTGGACATCTTTGAGAAGGTTACCAAAGCAATGGATGGGAGAAAAATGATTCACTATGCCTACCTTGAGCTGGCCAAGGCATTTGACACACTGTCCCACTTGGGCATTGTTGCCAAAGTCATGTGGTTGGCTATAAACCCTTACATCACCCAGAGGATAGCCAACTGGCTCACAGACAGGACCCAGGAAGTTAGAATTGGGGAGTTCACCTCTTCAGAGAGTCCAGTAATAAGTGGAGTGTCTCAGGAAGCTGTTCTGGGATTGCTGCTTTTTAGCATCTACTCTTTTGAAGTCAAAGCCTATGGGAAGGGTTCTGCCTGACCAAAATTGCAGACTATTGCAAATTAGGAAGAGTCATGCAATCTCCCACAGACATTGTTTTCCAGGAAGGGCTGATGTAGACAAATAGCTGGTATCAGGGCCACGGACTAAAACTAAATGCCAAGAAGTGCATAATGGTATCTTTTGGTAAGTAGGTCACCCCTGTTAAGTACCATGTTGTGACAATACACTGCTAAGAGTTGACACAGTACTCTGGGACTTGAGAAAATACATAGACAGTGATCTGGCTTTCTACGGTAGTTAGGAAATAATTCTAGATTGTGCATTTTATAAGCAAAGGTATGGCATCTAGGTCCAAAGAGGCTATTGCACTACTGTATTCATGGCTCATCAGACCTGTCATTGAGTACACTGCCCCCTTTGGTATGCAACTTGCCAAACACATCCAGTAATTGGAATGCCCGCAGAGTTTCCACAACGAGTACAGGGTGTGAATAATATCTCCTGTGTAGACCACTTCAAAGCCCTATCCCTGTATTCTGTCTCCTACAGGCTATTGAGGCTAGATCTATACGAGGCATGAAAGGCATCTCTTGCTCCCATGCTGATGGACCTTATTCGCATCCACAAAACAAACAGCAGCAGAATTACCCATTCTCAAGACTTAAACATTGACTGTGATATAAATAGAACCTGCTGGAGAGACTGGTGTGTATCCAGAGACTACCCCTTCACTGGAACAGGCATCCATGTGGAGCAAAGTTCCCCCCTAACCCAATTCAAGTGTAACTTGGACAACTGGCTGGCTAACTGGAAATCCACCGCTGCTTTGGCACCTATGTGTCTCTGATAGACACTGGAGGCCTGTAAATGGGTCATCTCCCAGGCCTCTGCTTGTAAATTTTTAATCTCCCAAGCCCCTGCTTTCACTACCAAAGGCGTCAGGGATTTTGGATACATGGCTAAGCTTTAAAATGCCCCAGTGATCATTAGCCTAATGCAAATCTATGAACCTATAACTTCAATAAAGCACACAGTTGCTGATGCAGTAATGCTTACCATGAATTTCGGCAAGGAATCTAACTTGGCTGCAGCCAGGAATCTTGTTCACCAAGACACTGAGGTGTGCCTTTGTAAGTGTGGTGTGAATGTTATGCATTATGAAATGAAGAGATTGAGTAGAATTGTTCATAGATTCATAGGTTCATAGATTAGTACTAAGCTAACTGCCCTTGCGAACCATTTTAAGCCTAGTCAATTATCCCTTGTGAGACTCAAACCCTGTACCTTGTGTTTGCAAGGCAAAAACCTTAACCATTAGGCCACCCTTTTGGAGGATGTCTGTGTCAGCCGGGTAGTCCGTTATAGCCCCTAGTTTGCAGTTGTCTGCGAACTTGGTCAGCCATAGTCCTGCTGTGCTTGCCTGTACCTCTGAGAAGTATATGCCGAACAGGAGGGGTTTCCAGGACTGAGCCCTGGGGAACGCCACTTGTAACTGTTTAGAGTCAGACCTAGCTCCCGCAACTCGTACCATGTGAGTTCTGTCCATGAGCCAGTTGTCAACCCATCTCGTGACGTAGGGGTTTATGTTCAGGCTGGTGTGCTTGTCTATAATACCAGAATGGGGAATAGTGTCGAAGGCCTTTGTGAGGGTCTAGGTAGGGTGTGTGTACCACCTTTCCCTCTTCTATAGACTTGGTAACTGTCTCAAAGAAGTCCGCCAGGTTTAGGAGGCATGATCTGCCCTTAAAGCCGAACTGGGTAGGGTCCAGTGTTGGGAGGTTCTCAATATCTCTGCTAATGAGATCCATGATGATGCACTCCATAGCCTTGCAGACCAAGGTAGTCAGGCTTATAGGACGATAGTTCCTGGGGTCTGTTGTGGCTCCACCTTTGTGGAGTGGAATAACCGTTGCTGTGCGCCACTCTCTGGGCACGTAGCCTGTGGAGAGGCTGAGTATGAACAGTGTGTTTAGGTGAGGGGTTAGTTCATCTCTGAGCTTGTGTAAGATGCCGCCTGGGACACCATCCGGTCCCATTGATGCTGTGTTTTTGGCTTTGGAGAGGGCTGTTTTAACCTGAGTGTCTGTGATTTCAGGGCCACTATGTTCTTCTGGTATGGTTATGGGGCCTTTTGGGGGTGAGAGGAGGGTGAATTTTGCACTGAACCTGTCTGCCAGGATGTTGTTGTTATTGGTTGGTTCAGTGTAATTTGTGCCATTCTGCACTAACTCTAAGCAGATCTGAGAATTGCCACTTAGATTCTTGACATAGCTAAAGAATGCCTTGTGGTTATCTTTGGAGTCCTTGGCATTTTTTCTTTCAAAGCTAGCCTTGGATGATTTTATGAGGGATCGTAGTTTCTTGCTGATACTGATCAGGGATGTCTTCCCATCTTGGGATGTTACTCTTTTCTGCACTAGTTTCCTTCTATTGTATAGCTTGTTTATGGCAGGGGTCCACCAGACTAGTTTCCTTTTCTTGGAGGAGTGAGTCTTAGTTTTGCTTGGGATAGCACAATCCATGCATCCTTGTAAGTGCCCGTAGAGTGCATTAGTAAAGGATTTTGCAGCTTGGGCAGTGTTGTCCTTTAGCATGGGGGCTTTGAAACTTTCCACACATGGAAACTTAACTTAAGCAACGTGACGTTTGACTTTGAAAAGTTTTTCACGGTGGTTTCTTTGACTGGGGGTGGGGGTGGAATGTGGATATCCAGAGTGATTAGTTTATGGTCAGATCTAACCAGCGAGGGGTTGACCTCCGGTGTGGAACACCGGTCGCCCATGTTGGTGATGACCAGGTCCAATATGTTGCCACCTCTGGTGGGAGTGTTGATCAGTTGATCCAGGGCATTTGAGTTTATAAATTTTAGGAAATGTTGGGCAAGGGAGTTAGTACTTGTGTAGTTCTCCCAGTTAATGATTGGGTAATTGAAGTCTCCCAATATCAGGGTGTTTGGTAGGACCTTTGTTTCCTAGTGTTTCCAGAAATGCAGAATGGGGGTCCTGTGACATGGTGGGTGGTATTTAGCAAGCTACAATTTGAATTGCAGTTTTGCCCATATTTAGTTGCACGTGGATATCTCTGAAGCATCGTGCTGTGCTACTAACCTGGAGGTGTGGGTATCCCTGATGAATATGGATACACCCCTGCCTTTTGTATTTCGGTCTGGGTTTTGTGGCTGAAATGTATGGCATGAGTTGTAACCTGGTAGTGCTGGGGTGCTCTCTGGAGCCTTAAACCAGGTTTGTGCTACCGCACATATATCTATTTTCTCCATACTGAGGAGTGCCTCGAGTGCGTGCATTTTGAAGTTTAGACTTCTGGCATTGAGTAGCATTACCCTCAGTTTTTTTGTTACTTGTGCTATTTACGGCAGTGGGTTTCTCTTTTTTGAGCCTTGCCTAAAAAAGGCACTATGGGGGTGGCAAGAGCCTTGGCCAGTATTCAAAAGCCTAAGGGGTGACCGGTGCAAGGGGTCTCTAGCTTTGGAGGTCTCTGTTGCTTTTGCAGATTTTTATTTAGAGCCTCCAAGTATGTTTTTGTATATTTGTGTGTTTTTTGCCGGTGCTGGATTCATAGGTGTATGTGAGACTGGTGGTGTGATGCAAGTAATTCCCTTCTCCTCTTGACTGACTTTTCCAGTCTTGGGTTGAGAGAGTTTAGCCTCCAGTTTGGCTGTGTAATTGCATCTCTCGCATGTATTAGTGTTTGGTGGTAGGAGGAGAGGGTTGTCTGTGTACATGAGGCAGTTGTAACATTGCCTCAAAATGCCTAGATTCACCAGTTGGACCGGAGAGTACACCTGAAGCTGCACTTTGGACGTGCCTGGATAGGTACAGTGAACTGTTTTACTGATTGGCTGGTAGGTCGAATAGAGAGCCTTGTCCTTCTCTACGGTATAGGGGGGTCTAGTGCTAAGGTTTATTAGTGCTTGCTATGAGTTTTGAGCAAGTGCCGAGCTGAGAAGTGAATGGTTTGAGTGTTTAAGTTGAATGTTTGTCTAGTTCCAAGGGAAAAATTGAAGAGTAGACTTTGTGGAGCCGGGATTACTTATACCCTAGCTAACCGGCGCGCAAAACCGAGCTAATGCGGGTTTTATAGCAGGGAAATGAAAGAGATGGAAATTTGCCCAAAATGGCCAATAAACTAATTTCTGGGCTGAAACCACTCCTCCAGGGACAGATAGGCTGCTCAATGCTCCCCTCTCTCACAGGTGAACAGAAAAACTTACTTCTATCCAAGTAAAATATGGGCAAACACAGAAACTTGTAACAGCCATGAATTCAGCACTAACCTGAAAACTGGACTATACTAGCTTAGTAAGGTGGGAAAACAAGGTCCCATAGAAGCTGTATTCTTGGCCTTGGACAGTGCTCTTTTAACCTATGCAACAGTAATACTGGTGCCTGGCAAATCTACTGGTATTGTGATTGGTCCTTTGGGGGGGTAAAGTTGTCACTGAATCTGTCGGCCTATATATTGGCAATATCTGTTGGCTCTGTATAGGAGGTGCCATTGTGCAGTAGCTCAGAGCAAGTCTGTGTATTGCCATGGAGATTCTTCACATAAATATAGAAGGCCTTATTTACTTATTACCATTTGATGACCGGGATAGTCCATTGTGCCTGGAAGAGCCCGTTTTCAATGGATGTCTGGAGAGAAAAGGCCCACAGGTTATAGACAATTTTACAATAGTTGTGTAAAAGTAAATAAAGTAGTATAACAGTGAAAAATAGAGATAATATACAATTTGTTAAAAAAAAGACAATATTTCAAATCTTGGGTAATGATTTACAAAAGTGAGATTCATGTACTCTAAACATATTAAAAGTACAGCTATTTCATATGAAAAAAACATGGAAGTAAAACATTTATGTATAGATAAAAAAAAAAAAAGAAAAAGCTTTTTTTTATTTTTTGGAAGTTTTATATATATATATATATATATATATATATATATATATATATATATATATATATATATATGAGTAGAGGGATAGAGAGAAGGTGAGGTGGGAGAGGTAAAATGTGGTATATAATGGAGAAAGGGAGTGGGTTGGGAGGGAAGTTTGAGGTATAGGGTAGGAGAGGAAATAGAGCAAAGGGTAAGTGAGCACAGTGATAGAAAGTTGAGGTATATAGTGCATGGGCAATGGTGTTAGTTTGTGGTAGAGATACAGGAACATTCCCACTTTGAAAGAAGGTGAGATTGGGGAAGAGTTTTGAAGTTTAAGTGGCTCTGAGTATTTTGAAGGCTGGTAGGGAGAGAATTCCAGAGTTTAGCTAGGGAGCAGGGTAATAGTAGGTGGTCAGAGGGTCGACGAGTCTTATGTTCAGAAGATTGTGTTTTTTTTATCTTAGAGAGCAGTTGGGAGTGTAGGGGGTTAAAGAGGTGGACAGAGCAGGACAACTAGAAGGTTTGAATATGAGCTTGTGAGCAGTAGTAAGTCTAAGGAGTTTGAGGTAGTTAAGAAGTTCAAGCCATTTCAGGGAATGGAGAGAGAGAGAGAGAGAGAGAGACAGTGATGCAATGAGTTTCTGGAGTTGGTGGCAAATTTGGAGATTTTATTGCAACAGGCTTCCAACTTGGCCTGTAAGCCTAGCTGAAGATTAGTGAATTGGGGGGCACTGTACATAAGAGAGGGAAGAAGTAAGTGCGTGTCTGGTGGAGGGGGTAAGGTAATGATTGTGTCTGTGCAGTTGACCTAGTTTTTGGTGAGTTTTTTTGATATTAGTTTGGGTATGGATGTCAAGTTTTAGTTTTTCATCAATTATGACACCGATCAGTTTGGTATGTGATACTATTTCTGCGGAGCTTTTACTCTGAGCAGTCACTGTAAGAGTTTCTGTCTATATTGGTGTTTTTGGATGGGGAGAAGATCATTAACTTTGTTTTATTGGCATTTAAGATGAGGTGATTGCTATGCATCCATGATTCGGTATTGGAGAGGGCTAACAGTTTTGAGAAGTAGGTCAGAGGGGGGTGTCTGCTGTACAAATAATGAATTGTCAGCATATTGAATTAGTGTGGCATCGGAGAGAGACTGGTGGAAGTTGTTAATGAAGATGTTAGAGGAGGGGGCCTAGGATGGTATCTTGGGGAACTCCAGTAGGTGTGTGTAGAAAGGAAAGAGAGTAAGTTTTTCCATTTGATGGCTTGCTGTTTTCCAGAGAGGTAGCTGGTGAACCAGGTGATGGTAGGGAGGGAGTGGTTGAGAGAGGAGAGTTGGGATAATAGTAAGGGGTGAGAAATGGTATCAAAAGCTTTGGAGAGGTCAAATAACAGAGTAGAAACTATTGTGCCATAGTCGCGAGCAAGGTTTATGGAGTCTGGAAAGGAGAGGAGGGCAGTGATGGTACTATGCCTGGGATGGAAACCATGTTGTGTAGAGGTTAGTAGGTTATTTTGGGTCATATAGGACATCATTTGGGATTGAATGCATTTTTCTTTGATTTTTGATAGTGAGGATAGGATGGCTATGGGCCGAAAATTAGAAGTGTCAGTGTTTTTACCTTCTTTATGGAGTGGAATGATAAAGGCATGTCTCCATATTGAAGGGGCGTATGATTCTAGTATGGGTCGGTCTATTAAGATGGAGATGGTATGGGCAATGCTGTCTGCAGACAATTTGAGTAAAGTTGTGGGCAGGGGAGCATGGTTTGAGTTGAAGGAGGAGCTTCTTTATTTTGCTTATAGAGACAGGAGAGAAGCTAAAAGTAGGAGTAGTGGCAGTCAGATTGTGTGGAGATGTAGAGGGGTTGGTTGGGGGAGGAGGTTGAGAGTGGTGAGAGAAGCTGGAGGTGAATTTAGCTATGGATTCTATGAAGAAGGTATTGAAGTTAGAGGCATTTTCTAGATCGGTAAGGTTTAGGTTAGGGGATGGATTATCCTTATTGCCTGGGTGGAGAAGGGAGGAAATAGTTCCAGAATTTTCTTGGGTTGGATAAGTTTTCTGATTGAAGTTTATTGTAGTATGATTTTCGATCCCTGCTTATTAGCTTTTTTGCAGTGTTATGGAATTGTTTGACATCTTTTAGGACATGGGGTAATTTATTTTTATGGTAAGGTTTCCACCTTTTGTCTCTTAGGTGCATGATTTGTTTAGTTTCTTTGGTTAACCAAGGGGAAGATAAAGTTTTAACGATGCAAAATCTGAATATATTCACTTTGTAAGGAATTAGTAACAACAATTTTTGGACCTTTGAAAATGATAGCATCTTCAATCAGCATCTCATCTCTGTATGGAAAGTAAGGTTACACTTCTGTTGGTACACGAGATTGCTTTGACAGCCATCCAATATTAATGAAGTGGTGGAGCTTTTGCAAAAATTGGGTCAGTCTTTGTATGACGTCTCAGCTCATCAAGTCTCGTGGTAGAAAAATTGCACACTTCCATGACATCAAAGTCAAAATTCTCTGCCTCGGGCTGTTCCATGGTATTTCTGGGCGAACTGGATAAGGTATCAACCAGATAAAGAAGTTCACCTTTTGTATAGACCACTTTGAAATTATACTTTTGCAATTTGATCATCATTCTTTGTACTCTTGCTGAAGCTGATTGCATAGGTTTCTTTAAAGTAGTGGCTAGAGGTTGATGGTCAGTTTCTATCTGGTTAGCTCTGCCATAAATATAATCATGGAACTTCAAACATTCAGACACAATTTCCAAAAGTTCCTTCCCAATTTGAGCATACTGCATTTTGGTTTGGGTAAGGGTTCTAGATGCTCAGGCAACAGGTTTGCCCTCTTGCAGAATAACTGCACCAAGACCGAACTTTGAAGCAACACAGAAAAGAACTTCTGGTTTCTGGACATCATTGTCTCTTAATGTAGGTGGTTTAGCAATTTGCTGTTTGAGGTCATCAAATGCTCCCTGGTGGTGTTCTAACCATGACCATGCAAGATTGTTGCATGTCAGCTATCTTTTAAAGGTGATGATAACTCCCTAAAGTCAGGAATAAATTTGCCCAAATGGTTGACCATACCAAGAAAACACTGTAGAATTTGGAGATTGTCTGGAGCTGGCATCTCAGCAATGGCTGCTTGTTTGGAAAGATTTGGTCTTAAGCCTGTATTGGTAAATAAATGACCTACATAAGTAACTTCTGGTAATCTGAATCTGCACTTTGGAGGCTTGAGCTTTAAGTTCACTTCATGTGCTTTGTCCACCATTGCCTCCAGCCAGTAAATCATCCATTAAACATGGGTAGCCTGAAAAAATTTGCTCCATTGCATACTGAAAGACTTCACTGGCAAAATTTATTCTAAAGGCATCCTGAGTAATCTGTATCTACCAAATGGGCTACTGAATGTAGTCATTAGTGAAGATTTGCAATCGAGCATTACTTGCCAAAATGAACTCTCTGCATCAAGACAGAAAAAAATAGTGGCATTTGGCATGAGGGTTGCAATTTCCTCTACTGTATGCAGAGGATGTGAGGTCTCTCGAATGCTTTGTTCAAGTCTCTTGGGCCAATTATTCTGATTGTCTGAATATTTCTTATGAGCAGCTATGACATAGAAGACATCCACTCAGTTGGTTCTATGACTGGACAAATCACATAAACTGGATCTCGACTTTGTCCTGCATAGCTATTGGAACTCTTCTTGCTGGTCTGACCACTGGACTGACCTCTGGGTTTACTTTTGTGAAGTACACAGCTGGAGGTTTGCCTAGTTTGTCGTCGAAAACATCAGCATACTCAGGGAAAATTGCATAAGTAAAGCTGGAACTGGGACATGTGCTTACATGATGTACTTTGGTAAAAAGCAGATCTGAAGTAGGATATTCATTTGTCTGCAACCTGTGGGTTATGGATCCGATATCGGATCCGAACCGGCATGGTTTTCCAGCTATGGATCCAAGCTCTCAGCTCCTCCCCTCACCCATAATGCCCTGCTCTACCCTCATGACCTCAGATCTCGTTTGCCGCGCTGGTGACTGGATTTGGGTACATAGCTCTCAGCTAAGTGGATTTTGTTTCTTGTAAAAATCAGAGAATTTTTTGGTTTTTTGAGTGTTTCTGAGTGAAAGTTTAGGTTTCCCTTTGTTATAAGTGTATTTTGACTTTATTTGAGTTAAATTAAGTAATTTTTATTCCCTCCCCTCGCTGTTGCGAGAGTGTGTGTGTAGGCCTGTGTGTCCTTTTATTTTAAGTTACTTTCTGTAGCTTTAGTGATTTATAGATTATGGCTGACCAGCCTAAATCTATTTTTTCGAAATGCTCCGAGTGTGGCCATAAGCTCTCACCGGCTGATGGCCACACTCGGTGTGTTAAGTGTCTCGGGTTGAACACCTCACATCTGGTTGTTCCATTTGTGCAGGGTTCAACCCCAGGGCACTGAGGGAGCGGAGGTCCAAGCTGGTCTTGGCGGGTCTTTACCGCCAGACTCGGCTCCGGCCTCCGCTCCTTCGGGGACTACTGTGGCTACAGTTGTTCCCCTGTGGCACCCTCCTGCTCCTGGGACTCAAACTCCCGCTTCTGGAGAGGAGAGGGATGCTGCTAAAAGGACGGAGGGAGAAGCACACAAGCGGCGGGCGAGACCTCTGTTTCGCCCCGCCAGCCAAGCTGGCTTCTCCCGGCTCGCTGTCGGTTGGTCTCCTCCTTCTCGGCTCCGGTCCCTGTGTGCTTTTCACCGGGTCCTGAGGAGGAGGAGACCCGACCGTTGAGGCTATCGAGGAGGCACTCCAGGCCTACCTCGGTAGCCTCCTCGAGATCTACCCATAGCCTTTCTGATGCTGATCTGGACCGGATGATGAGAAGGTTCATCCAGGCCCAGATGCAGATGGGAGTGCTCTTGCCTCCCCCTCCGGGGAGC
The DNA here is from genome assembly GCF_019279795.1 of Protopterus annectens. Classification (NCBI taxonomy): domain Eukaryota; kingdom Metazoa; phylum Chordata; order Ceratodontiformes; family Protopteridae; genus Protopterus; species Protopterus annectens. Next base: position 1,738,344,700 of record NC_056739.1, on the reverse strand, counting down.
TCAACCCCCTTTTTTAAGCCTATTGCTCCTGCTCCGACCCGCTACCCGGGTACGGAGCAGTTGGAGCCGAGCAGCTACGGAGCCGGGGTGGGTCGGCGCCGATAGTACTGGTACCGGATCCGACCCTGCCTCGAAAGCGCCGGACCCGATCTCTCGGAGCCTGGATCCGAAGCCGGATCCGGGGATCAGTGCTCCTTCGGCGCCGTCTGTGTCGGAGCGCACTGTCCTTCGGATCCGAGTGCTTCGGCGCCGGCTCCGATCCACTCTTCGGATCCGAGGGGAGCCGATTGTCGGATCCTTTGGTCGAGGTCGGCTCCTTCGGCTTTGATGTAGTGGAGAGGGCTCTGTTGAGGTCTCCGGACCCCGGCACTTGTTTCGGCTCCGTCCGCTCCTCTGCACTGGGCCTGGCTTCCACCATCCGGCCCTGGGACAGCCTGCTTCTGTGCCCCAAGTTGCTCCTATGGAGCAAATTGCTGCTGCGAGGACTCCTCTGACAGCCCCCAGAGGAGGTCCTCGCAAGCATACGTGCAAAAGGAGGCACATTGACTCCTCCGAGTCTCTCACAGAAGCCACGGACTTGGAGGAAGGAAGGCTCCCACGGTCACCCCGAGGATGTCTCCTTTGGAGACATCATGGAAATGCTCGATAAGGGGGTGGTCTGCCCCAAGTCCTCGGACGAGTCCGTGTTCTTGCAGGCATTTGAAACGGGCCCGTCTAGGTCTTGGGTGTCCCCCACTGCCGACGGCCTGGTGGACCTTATTACCACCAGGGCGTGGAAGGAACCGGACACCGTGGAGCCAATTCCCAAAAGACCGGATAGGATCCTTAGTCCGCCATCCGACCGGACCCATTGGAGTAAGGGGCCTCCGGTAGATGCCATGTTGACGGCGGGCGGCCACAAAGAGGGAACTGGCTCAGGAGAGTCCTCAGTTCACCCACCGAGCAAGGAGTCTCGGATGATGGACCGCTTGGGGAAGCGGATGTTCAGTTCGGCGACCTTCTCAGTAAGGGCGCTGAACTATTTGGCACATGTTATTCGGATGCAGCGAGATCTTATTAAGGAATACGCTGCATCCCCTGAGTCCATTTCGGAGGAGGACAGGGTTCTGCACTCCACCTGTATGGCCACTCTTAGGTCAGTTACAAATACTTCTATGCGGCTACTCTCCCATGCAACGGAGGGCGCCGCTAGAGCTGCGGGACAGGACTGGTCACTAGACGCCAGGCCTGGCTCCGCCGCGATTTTTCTGAGCCCTTCAAGGCGCCGCTTAACGCCTTTGATGGTTCTGCTCTGTTTGGCAAGACCGTTCGCGACGTTGACCCAGAGCGAAAGGACGGAAGACGCTGTCTGCCGTCGGAATCCGCTTCTCTGCACCCCAGAGGCCCTAATCTAGGAACCAAAAGGGTGAGAAGAAGAGGTGGTTCCGGAACTGGCACCAGTCCCAGCCTGCTCCGGACAACCAGTCCTTCCGTGGCAGAGGACAGGGAGGACGCCGCCCTAGAGGCAGAGGGGCTCCCAGAAACTTCGGGTCCAGGGAACCTTTCTCTGAACGGCCCACGCAGCAACCCTGAGGGGTTGCCCGACTGCTCTACTCTGGAGGCAGTCGGCGGACGTTTTTCCGCGCACCTACCCGCATGGGAGTCCATAACATCGGACCGCTGGGTTCTCCAAATCATATCCAGGGATATCGCATTCCTTTCCTTCACCTTCCAAAGTTGAAGTCCCTCCCAGACGTCCCACCCGGTCAACGGGAGGCCGCTTTGGCAGAAATTGGCCATCTGCTAAAGAAAGGAGCCATCCAGCCCGTTCCCCCAGACCAGATCGGATCAGGGTTCTACTCCGGATTCTTTAGTGCCAAAAAGACGGGGAACTAAGACCAATCCTAGACCTCTCTCTCTTGAATCTGGCAGTCCCCAAAGAAAAATTCGAATGGTCACTCTGCAATCTATTCTCCCTCTTCTGGGAGAAAATCACTGGATGTGCTCGATAGATCTCAAGGACGCGTACTACCACATCCTGATGGACAGGCGCCCAGGAGGTTTCTCCGCTTCGGCTGGGAGCCAGTCACTACCAGTTCGGGTCCTTCCCTTTGGTCTCACCACAGCCCCCAGGGTGTTCACCAAAGTACTAGCAGTGGTAGCGGCCCACCTGAGGCTTCAGGGGGTGCAGGTCTTTCCCTACCTGGACGACTGGCTTCTTACCGCCCCAACAAGGCATCTACTTCTCTTGGCGAGACTCCTTTCTCCATCTTGCTCCCTTTCTGGGCATCACAATAAATACAAAAAGTCCAACCTGGCCCACACAGCTCTTAGATTTTATAGGGGCCAGGCTAGACACAAGGAGTTTACGAGCCTTCCTCACTGCGGACAGAGTTCTAAATCTGCAGCTCCAGGTGCGGGCCATTCTCCAGTCAAGTTCTGTTCCAGCGGAGTTGGTCCTGAGGGCCCTAGGGTCCATGGCTTCGGCTATAGCACTTCTTCCTCTTGCCAGGCTCAATATGCATTCTACAGTGGACGCTCTTAGTACAGTGGTCATACCTTGCTCTCCCCATGCATCATCCCATAGCGATCAGCAAGGCTTGCAAGCGGTCCCTCTTGTGGTGGCTCCACTCCCGGATCTCCACAAAGGCCGCCCATTTTGTGCTTCTCCCCTCTCGCCACGGTGACCACGGACGCCTCCGCCTCGGGTGGGGGCACTTTTGGCCGGACAGTCCAAGGCACGTGGAACGATTCAGAGACCTTACTGCATATCAATGTTCTAGAGATGAGAGCAGTGCTCTTAGCGTTGCTAGCACTTCAGGACTTTCTTCCCTTGGGAACAATTGCGATTCAATCGGACAACATGTCTGTTGTCTGGTACATCAACAAGCAAGGGAACAAGGTCTTACCCTCTTTGTCGAGAGGCCATGAGAGTTTGGGAATGGGCAATCTCCACCAATCGCTTTCTAATAGCAACGCACATTCCGGGTCGGTCCAACATCCTAGCGGACAAGCTCAGTCGCACCATTCTGACCCCTTACGGTGGTCTCTCAATTGTCAAGTAGCGAACGCATATTCGCACGGTGGGGAACCCTTCATGCGATCTTTTGCTTCTCCCTCAAACACCAAGTGCGACAGTTTTTCGCTCTAATACCTCCTCCGGAGGTACCCCAAGAGACGCTCTGGTGCATGCTTGGCCACCCGGTCTTCTGTATGCCTATCCACCCTTGCCTCTGATGCTGCAAGTTCTTCAGAAAGCCTCTCGGGTGGGTTGCAGAATGATTCTCATTGCTCCATTCTGGCCTCGACAGATCTGGTTCCCCTTCCTAAGGTCTCACTCGGTGAATCCTCCTTGGATTCTAGATCCCATCCCGGATCTGATATCCCATCCATCCTGCATTCCTACTCCGAACCTGGACAACCTGAAGCTGACCGCTTGGCTGCTCCAGTTCCACTCTTGATAAGGACTCCCGGTATTTCTTCACCTGTAAAGGCTATTTTGGTGGCGGCTCATAAACCATCCACTAGAAAGGTTTACAAGCAAATGGAAACGCTTCTCTGTGTGGGAGCGGCAAGGCCTGAATCCCTTCACGGTTCCTCTCCCTTTAGTGCTTGACTTTCTAACCACTCTCTTTAACGATGGTGCCAGCAGTTCCACAGTCAAAGTTCAACTGGCGGCAATTTCTCACTATCACATTGGCCATGACTCTAATCCTCTTATGTCAGCCAAATTGTGTAAAATATTTCTTAAAGGTACTTTTCTTCTTAGGCCCCTATAAAACAAGCAGTTCCTCCTAGGGACCTTTCTTTGGTCCTACAGGCCTTGACCGCTCCTCCTTCGAGCCAGCGGCTACGGTGGATCTCAAATTCTTGTCCTACAAGACAGCCTTTTGGTAGCCATTACATCAGCCAAGAGAGTTTCTGAACTTCAAGCTTTATCAGCTAAACCTCCTTACTTGGTATTTCATCCGGACCGTGTCTCCCTCAGGACCAACCCGTCCTTTCTTCCTAAAATCGCTTCTGAAGCAAACATCAATCAATCCATTAACCTCCCTGTTTTCTTCCCTAAATATGAAAACAAAGGTGAATATAAGCTACATTCACTAGATGTTCACAGGCAACTTAGATTTTATCTGAACAGAACAGCTGGTCATAGGCAATCCGACCAGCTGTTTATTTCCTTTGCAAAATTCAATTTGGGCAAGCCAATCTCTAAAGTTTCTCTGTCCCGCTGGATTTCACAGTGCATTTTATTGGCTTATCAAGCTTCAGGAAGGCCCCACCGGAGGGTGTTCATGCCCATTCAACCCGGTCAGTATCTACCTCGGCAGCCTTCAAGGCTAGGATTCCTCTAGATGATATTTGTGCAGCAGCCACGTGGGCTTCATCTCATCGTTTATTTCCCACTATAAGTTGGATCTTGCATCTAGGGTAGAGCATCCTTTGGCTCCGGTGCTCGCAATATCCTTCCATGATGGCCCAAGATTCAGGTAGCTGGGGACTCTGTCCCACAGGTTGCAGACAAATGAATATCCTACTTCAGATTTAGAAGTTATGTACTCACCATAACGTTCCATCTGAGTAGGTGTATTCATTTGTCTGCAACCATCCCGCCCTCCTATCCCCCTGGCCTTTCAGTTTCCTGCATATTCCTTGTTACCCTTTTTAGGGTATTGTTGCTTTGGCAAACTCGATCTGAGGTCATGAGGGTAGAGCAGGGCATTATGGGTGAGGGGAGGAGCTGAGAGCTTGGATCCATAGCTGGAAAACCATGCCGGTTCGGATCCGATATCGGATCCATAACCCACAGGTTGCAGACAAATGAATACACCTACTCAGATGGAACATTATGGTGAGTACATAACTTCTAATTTCATTCTCAAACTGTCTCTGAGACCTAATAATGACTGCCCATGTCTTCTAACTACATAAAATTGCAAGCTGTAACTGTTCCCAGCTGAATAGCATGAAAGCACTATTGAACCTTCGGTTTGAATCTCTTCACCTCCATAAGCAACAAGCTTTGCACAGTTAACCAAATTAAGACTAGCCCTCACTTTAGTAAATGTTTCTGCTGACATCACATTACAGTTTGAACCAGTGCCTAATTTGAACTCTGTGGGTTTACCATTGATCAGGAAAGTGCAAAATACTTCATTCTTTACCAGCAAATCTGCTGCATTAACCTTTTCACTGACCACTGATGCATCATCTACATAGAAAGTAGGGTTGCAGCTCTTTATGATCAACTTGCTTTTTTGAGTGACCTTTCTTAATAATTGAATGAGTTTTCCTTGATGTACAAAATTTTTGAAAGTGGTTCCTTTTTTTTTAAACTTGTGGCATTGCTGAGCAAATGCTAAGCACTTCTCTCTTTTAGACTCATGATTGACCCTACAATTACAACTGTTAACAATAAGACTTGACTTGGGTTTTGCTAACTCGCTCTTATACTGTACTGAGCATGTCCTTTTTACTGAGCTAGTCTTGAAACTTGATAGAAAGCTATGGGTCCTCCCTGCCACACCCGCAGGGGTTGCAGCTACCATGTGCTTATGCCAGTTTCTTTTTGCCACGTGTTGCATGCTGTCTACGTTTTGCTCTACAGGCTGCTGAAACCGTGCTCTTATCACTTGCAAGCATACTTGTGTGTCTTTCTGTGAGCTCGTGGATTTGACAAATCTCTGTGGCTTTGCTTAACGTTAAGTCACTGTCATGAAGCACAATCTTTCTCATTGCAGCATTATTTATGCCACACACAAGACAGTCCTTTATTAACTTATCTTTTAAGTCACCAAATCTGCACGTTCTGGCTTTATTTCTCAAGTCAGTGATATAAGCTGCAAAAGTTTTGCCTGGCTTTTGGTCTCTTGTTTAAAATAAGTGCCTCTCTAATGTAACATTTGTCTGGGGGTTGCACATTTCTCTAAACTTACATTCAAGCACTCTAGGTCCTCTCTTGATTCAGCCGGTACCACAGTATGGCGGTTTCCCCCCTTTCCTGCTTATACTGCTGGTGCAAACACAAATGAGCTTGCGCTTTCAATGGCTTTTGACCCAGCTAAGTTGAGCAAAATGAATGCCCTTGTACATGCATCTTTGTCAGAAAAAAGTGCTTGTATGAAAATATCTTATTCCTGCTCGAATACTCTCCAGTTCTCTGCTATATTATAGTGGACTAGGTCTGTGAAAGGCCTCTGCCATCTCAACACACAGTGGTGAAGGTGCTTGAAATTATGTACGAACATGCTTGCATAAATATATACACCAGAACCTTATGCCAGTACTTATAATTATGCCCAATAGCACAACAAACTCTTTGACAAATAAGTCTCCATAGCACATGAACACTTTGAAATCACTGTACTTTGTAAAACCAGTTCCAGTTCTTAGTGTAAGAAATACTTTGAAATAACTGTACTTTGCGAATAAACTGTACACAATGGCAAAAGCTGAGAGTAAGAAATACTTCGAGATAATGCACTTTGCAAATAAACTGTACATAGCACAAGAACCTTTGAAAATGGCTGTACTTTGTAAAATAACTCTATACACTCTAAAATGGCGGCACTCTGCAAATAAATGGACACAGCATAAGAAACTTTTAGAAATGGCTGTACTTTGCACTTTGCAATGTAACTGTACTCCGCACCCAATGAACTCCTTGAAATAACTGCACCATAATAAAGCACATACTCTGCAAACACTGCACACTCTGAGATACTTCGAACAACTCTAGTTATTCTTTGAATGGCTTAGGTCGATGTGAAATAATAGTTTGCACCCAGTGCCTGTCTTTTACTAAAGCTCAATTTGCCCTTTTATTGCACTTGTTTGTCTTTTGGCTTTTCCCGGTAAGGGGTCGCCACAGCGGAACTCCGGTCTGCTAATGATTGGCAGTAGATTTTTATGAAACGCTGAGGTGCCAGCTGGACTCCCAACCTTCAATGAAGGCACGCCCATTTACGCACGCATGTCTTTCGAACGCTACCCAACCGCGGGGAGGACGTGCAGACTCCACACAGAAGGCACTCCCAAGCTCAGCCGAGAATCAAACGGGAGAACCTCTTGCTGTGAGGTAACAACGCTACCGCCATACCACTGCAGCATTTCACTTGTTATACCCTTTTAATCTCTCTTTATGCCCATTATACTTTTTATACTTTTCTTGTGCCAGTTTTACTTTAAACTTGCTCGTTATGCAAACCAAAGGTAATTCTGAGCCCCACATGAATAGTTCTGAATAGTTTTATCAAATATCATAGTTTTGAACAGTTTGTTTAACAAATAATGCATTTTGTGCCTTTCGTTTGATTAATAATACATCTCATGCTACTTGTCTAATTGATGCGTTTTGTGCCTTACAAATGCACCGTTTCATTTTCTTTGTCAAATAAATCATTTGTGCAGTGTTTTGGTACCTTAAGTTCTTTTCTGGCCCTTTTTTTGTTTGAGCTCCATTTCACTCAACCAGCTTAATCTGCCTTCACCTTCAACTCTGCACCTCATGCCTTGAAGAACTTGCTTTTTTCAATCCCAGCTTTTGCATCATGTTGCTCGTCTGGTCAGGATGAAACAGACAAACATTTGTGTGTTCGGTTAAGTTCAAGAAGCTTTATTACACACACACCACACAACACACACAGGAATGAGGCTTTGTAACATAAACTTAAAACTTTATAAACAGACTGACTACCACACGCTCATTCATATTAATACTGGCTGTTCTCTTAAAATGGCACAGCTGCCTGCACATGCTCACTATTTGTGTATTTGCTGCATCTGGAAATGCTTCTTAAAGGTGTACATACACATGCTCTGATCTACACAACCGTCTACTAGATGTTTCTCCCAAGGTTGTTACAAACCCGAAGGCTCGCCAGGCTGTGTTGTCTGATTTCTCTGCCATGACTGTGTTGGAGGCCTGTGAAGGTCCGGCTGGCAGCACGTCTGAATAGGCTTTGCATGCATCAGTCTCGGATATTTAGGGGAACCATGGCGGATCCCCCCCCCCCAAGTGGCCTGGTGGAGTTCCTCAGTTTTTGGTTGTGGAAGAAGTTCCTGCTATGGTTCTCCACTGCTGTGCTGGGTCTGAGCCTTCTCAGTTTTTTGGAGGGGACATTCCCTTAAAAAAAAAAAAATTAAACATGTTTCTTCTCCTAAGGCACCACAAAGCGAGTGGCAGGCCTTCACTCGGGCTATTTACTGCTTTAATGTCCTTAAAGCCTTCACAAGGGGTTTTGGTTCCTGCTCCTCCTTGGTCCTCTACTCCCCTTAAAAGGCATAGAGAACGTGATTCTTCTGCAAATGAGTCTGATTTGGATAATGAATCCCTGACTTATTCTACTCTGATTCCTTTTTCTTTACACTATGGGTCAGAGGAGGAGGAAACTATTAATCCAGATGTACCTTTTGAGGAAATTTCCTTTGAGGACATGCTTTCTAGAATGATGGATTTTCTTAAGTGGGATTGTGGTCAGGTGCTTAATATCCATAAGATGTACTATGAATTGCTGCAGATGGAATCCACTAAGCCTGTGGCTATTCCTTCTGTTTTAGCTGCTTTGCTGGATAATTTTTCCAGTGTGCCCCCTGCTCCAAAGAAACCGGACCAGTTTTATAGAGTGCCTGAGGATTGTTCTTTTCTGTATGTGTCCTGCTGCTGACCTGTCAATCGTGTCTGTAGCCTCTTATGAGCCATTTCAATTGCTTATTTTGCCCAAGTTATTGCCTTCTGACAAGGACAGCAGAACTATTGAAAGGTTTGGTAAGGTTTTGCTACCCTAGCTTTTAGGGCTATTAATTATCGGACCCATATGTCTAGGTATGCTTTGGCTCTTCTTTCTCAGGCCTGTCAATTTAGTTCTGATTTTCCAGACTGAGGGTAAAACTTCTGTTCTTTCCTTGCTAAGGACTTCCTCTCAAGTCGTTCATCATTCTATTAAATGTAGATGTTCTTCGTGTTTCACTGTTGCAGTCCTCACATTTGGGTTATCTGCTTGCAGTAGCCCTCAGTCGGCCTGATTAACAAAGTCTTTGGTCTTGCGTCGGTTGCTGTCCCTTCTTCTTTGATGTCAGGTCGTCAGGGGTATAAAACATGCAGCTGATGCCATTGGATCAGTCTTTCTTGCTGTGCGGTGCCCAAAGCAGAAGCAGTTCGCAAGTGCCGGTCGGCCGACTCCTGAAATTTTGGTTTTCGTGTTTCAGAACCGAAGTCTTCAACTAAAAGCTAAGTACCCCGTTGGAGAAACATTTTCTTGCTCTAAACCGATGTCAGTAAAAGTAAATAATTGCATTACTTGTGGAAAGCAAATACCTCATAAAGATTTTCATTCATACTGTATTGCTTGCCTAGGCCTTGACCATGAAGTACCTCGCTGTCGGTTTTGTGCCGTATTTAAATCACGAACTATGTCTGTATATTTATGCTTCTAAATATTTTGGTGCTCGGTTCAATTATCCTGATATGTCTTCGGTAAGCCATCCGACTACCGACACTCTGAAAAAATGCAAAGATAGCGACAGGCCTCCTAGGTCCAAAGCTGCAGACGATGCTTCTCCTGAGCCAGTCACCAGTTCGCCGGTACTCAGTGAGGCGCTTTCGTAGCCCCTGATACCTGCTACTTCAGATTCGCAAGCCTCTACTGAGACCCATTCGGAGTCCGATATGCCGCGAGATGCTTCAACTGTGGAACCTGCAGATGTCTCTACTTTGGATGGGCCCGGAGCCGATGTGCAGGCACTGGCTTCTGAGGGTGTATTCAGGCCTACTGACTTGTGTATTAAACTGATGCCATCTTCTTCAAGGCCTAAAACTCAAACCATGCCTAGAAAACTGACGCCCACACCGCATGGTCAGGCCTCTATGCCTAAAAAACAAATGATAAGAATGGCTGAAGACCTTATTACTTTAATCAGGGGAAGCCAGCCTTCCTCCTCGAAGAGACCTAGGACTGAGTTTGCTTATGATACTTCTGACCAGGATTCTGAATTTTCTGTTTCCTCTGATGACCGGGATTTGCCCTTATCTACCTATGAGGATTCTGATTCTGAGGACTCTATTCCCTCTGCCATCGCCCTCTCCTTTACTATGATTAAAAGCGTTTTGGGTATTTGTTTTTTTGTTGGAGGTATAACCTTGTATATTTATAGATTTAATTGATTCCCATTGGGGGGCACCTGACATCTGGGGCAAGAAAAACTGATGTAATGGCGTCAGCTGCATGTTTTATTCCCCTGACGACGTGACATCAAGGAAGAAGGGACAGCAACTGACGGAAGACCCAAGACTTTGTTAATCAGGCCGACTGAGGGCTACTGCAAGCAGATAACCCAAATGTGATGCCTGCAATAGTGAATACACTCTAACGTCTACATTTATGGTAAGTGTACACAACGGTACTTTCCTTAGGCCCAGGGTTCAAACCCCACCCAATGAACCGACTACCCACTCTCAAGTGCCTGCTACCTTGCCTCACACTCAAATGCTTAAAATGGCAGAAGACCTTATCATGCTGATCAGGGGAAGCCAAACTACCCCCCTCAAAAAGAAAGAGATCGGTCCCCAGTAGTTTTGTCTGAACAAGAGTCAGATGAATCTGATGCATCTGACTATATGAAGACAAGCAGCCCCCTCTCCACTTAATGAGAATTCTGATGCAGAGGAAGCCATTCATTTAGCCTCTCCCCCAGAGGATTTTTCCTTTGGGGAAACTCTGCGTACTTTAAGGGAGCATTTCCAATGGGAGTGTCAAGACTACCCTCAGTCTAAAAAGAGACTCGGGGAATTCCTAGATCTTCTGCAACACAGACTCTTGTCCATCCCCCCAGTCCAAGATGTGGTGGATGATGTTTTCCTTGAATCCAGCTTGACTCCTAACGTCATACCTCCTGCTCCCAAAAACAGACTGGTACTACAGAGTCCGTGATTCACACAAATAGCTTTTTAAAAATCCAACAGCTGACCCTGAGGTCATTTCTCAAGGGTCAAAAGGGATTAAAGCGACCTTTGTCAGAGGGTGGGATTCTTAGCAGGGATTTCCGAGCACTGAACAGATTGGGTAAAAAAGTATACACATCAGCTACTCTTGCTATCAGGGCATTAAAGTGTAAGTTCCATATGCTTTAATATCTTGGAACTCCTTAAACAAAAAGTGTCCTTTTTCTGCTTGGGCAGAATCTAAAGATTAATAAGGCTTAATGCATTCTGTAAGTCAAGTAACTAAACACTTTGCACTGTGGTTTTGACGCCCTAGAAGCTTCTTGCAGGGCAGCAGTCACTGGATATGTTATTAGAAGACATGCGTGGCTTAAGGAACAACCCCTGCCAGACCATAACAAATCTAAATTGTTGGATGCACCCTTGCACAAAGATAACTTATTTGGCACTAAGACAGAAAGAGGTCTTAAAAAAGATGGAAGAAAATGCAAAATCTATGCAAACAGATTTCTTACAGGTTCAGCAGGCATTTTCCCTCCAAGCATTGGTCCTTTCCTGCTCCGAGTAAACAGGCCCAGCCTATGCCCCGTGGAAACAGGACCCCCTGAGATAGCAGCCCCAGGGAATGCAGAGATCTAAGCAGTGGACTTGCCTCCACTTCAAAACCAGGGAGTTCTAGGCCACCCCCTTATGGTAAGAACTCACAATGACTCACCTCCTCCCGACCTCCTCTCTGCCCACCTTCACTTACCCCTAGGAGGAAAATTCTCCTCTCACTAAAGCCCCTGGGCCACCATTACTAAGGACAAATGGGTTCTGAACATTGTGTCTGAGGGATACAAATTCTCCTTGCATACCCTTCAAACCCCAAAAGGGTTTCAAGATCCACCACCAAATCAGTGGGCAGAGGCTCAAAAGCAGATGCATTCCCTGCTCTCTTTGAGGGCAGCAGAGCACTTTCCTGCAGAACAGATAGGCCAAGGCTTCTACTCCAGACTTTTTCTGGTGCCCAGAAAAGAGGGCACCTGGTGCCCCATCCTCTATCCATTCTAAACACCTTCCTGGTGATCCCAAAATTCAAAATGCTCACCCTCCAGCTGCTGCTACCCATGTTCTACAAGGACACTTGGCTAGCCAGCTTGGATCTAGAAGAGGCCCACATCCACATTCCTATCGGGGAATCATGCAGAAAATATCTCCGCTTCAGGGCAGGATTTCAACACTTTCAGTTCTTTGTGTTTCCCTTTGGCTTATCTACTGCTACCAGGGTTTTCAGTAAATGCCTGGTTCCGGCCATTGCCTTTTGAAGGCAAAGAAATATTAAAATTTACCCCTGCTTAGACAACTGCCTTATTCAGGCAGACAGCCAGAAAAAGCTGCTCAAACACCTGGCATTTGTGAAGACCCTACTAACCTCCCTAGGGTACACAATCAACAAAAATAAATCAAAACAGGTGCCCACCTAAAGGATAATCTTCCTGGGAGCAAGTCGGGACACAGCATCCCAGATGGCATACCTTACACCAGAGAAACAAATTTTCCTGTCAGCCTACTTCTCCCAACTGGCCACCAAGCCCAAGCTTTCTGCAAGGAAAATCCTGCAAGCTCTGGGGTTCATGGCATCTTGCATACTCCTCATTCCATATGCCAGACTGCATATGAGGAAATTTCAATGGTACCTAAAGAGCCTTTGGTGTCAACACTCTCAAGACCTGGAAACTCTTCTACCTATAATTTCTTGCCTCAGAAAGGAATTTCTTTGGTGGGCAACAGCATGCTCCCACAACAAGAGGCTGCCCTTCTCCCCACACCCCACCGCCCAGACCCTCACCACAGATGCATCAGACTAGGCTTGGGGTGCACACCTGGACGGCAGACGCATACAGGGCCAATGGAGCCCACAGCAAATCCCCCTGCTGCACATCAGTCAAAAAGAGAAGATGGCTGTGCAGCAGTCCTTGATGGGTTTCAAACCCCTTCTCTCTCCAGGGGTTCCCCTGATTAAAACCGACAACACCACTGTGATGTGGTACATCAACAAGCAGGGAGCGACTCACTCCTACCCTCTATGCAGGCTAGCCATGACCCTTTGCCTCACAGCCTCTTCCATGAAACTACACCTGTTAGCACAATACCTACCAGGCTGTCTCAACTCCCTGGCAGCCCAATTAAGCAGAAACCTTTTGGACCCACACGAGTGGCAGCTCAGTAGAAGTACCTTCTTCCTAATAACTCAGAAATGGAGAACCCCGAAGGTCGACCTCTTTGCCTCCTACACAAACAATCAGCTCAGCAAATTCTGCACCAGGGAGCATCACTGCATCGCTTGGAAAGTGGATGCCCTGTCCTTACCCTGGGTCAACCTCTCTGCATCTTTCCTCCCCTATCTCTCATCCCCAGGGTACTGCTCAGGATCAGAGAGGAAAAACCAAGGACCATTCTTATAGCTCCAGACTTGCTCTAGCAGCACTGGTACCCCTTTCTGCACAGCCTGTCCCCACTGCCTCCATGGCATCTTCCTCAGATTCCAAACCTCTTAACCCAGAGGGAAGGGGAATTCATGCATCCCCAATTGCCGACACTCAGTCTGGCAGCTTGGCTTATTCCCAAAACCAATCTGTCATCCTCAGTAAACAGGTTCTGCAGATTATCCATGAGGCCAGACGCCCTAGCACCAGAAAGTCTTATGCAGATAAATGGAAAAGGTTCTGCACCTGGATCCAGGCTAAGGGTGCCAATACGGCACAGCCTTCCATCCCTCGCATTCTAGATTACTTAGCTGACCTACTACACAGTGGTCTCTCTCTTTCTACTGTATAAATATTCATGCCTCTGCTATTTCTGCTCATTTCCCCACTGAGCAGCCCCTTTTCTTACACCCTTTGATCAAACACTTCCTCAGAGGGACTAGCAACTTGAGGCCCCCCAGAAGGGCACCAACACCAGCTTGGGACCTTAACTTTGCCTTGGAAAAGCTCACCCTGCCTCCTTTCGAACCAGTTTTTTTCTGCAGAGCTAGAATTTCTCTCCTGGAAGGCAGTCTTCCTTCTGTCTATCACTTAAGCCAGAAGAGTCTCTGAGCTGCAAGCACTCATGGCTGTGGAAGCCTTCATCATCTTCCATGCAGACTGGGGATCTCTCCGAACTTAACCCATTCGTCATACCCAAGGTTGTGTCCAGTGTGGCTCTCAGCCAATCCATTAATTTGTCCACCTCCTATCCTAATCTCCAGAACAAGGGGGAAAGGATTCTTCACTCTCTAGATGTGCACAGACAGCTCAGATACTGTCTGGACAGGACTAATTCCTTCAGAAACTCTGATCAATTGCTGGTTAGCTTTGCTACAGAGGCAGAAGGCAAAGCCATCTCCAAGCAAACCATTTCCAAATGGGATAGCACACTGCATCCATTTCTGCAAGAAACAGTATGGTAAGCCTCCCCCCAAGAGGGGGTAAGGATGCACTCCACCAGAGCAGCCTCCACCTCTGCAGCTTTCCACCTGGACCTCTGTTCACACTTTTTTACCAAGCATTACCACCTGCCTCTCTTCTCCAAATCCAGGGCAAGGTTTGGCTCTGCAGTTTTGCAGGGCATCCTAGCCAGCCCCTTTCTTCCTTGACTACCTCCACTCCTTTCCTCAGCTTTGGGAATCTACCCAAATGTGATGACTGCAACAGTGAAACACGAAGAATATAGTACAGTTGTGTACACGTACCATAAATGTAGATGTTCGAGTGTATTCACTGTTTCAGTCCTGGTTTTCCTCTCTCCATCCCCCCTTTTTTCTCTTTCTCCTTTTGTTACCATTCTTCCTTGTTGTTCTCCTTTCCTTACAAGGGACATATTCTTATTAATTTTCCACTGGTGGGGTTCTTCCCCCAGAACCTGGCCTCCCACTTTGGGGGCTGCTGACAGGTTAGGGCAAGAAAAACTGATTTAATGGCATCAGCTGCCTTACTTTATACCACTGATGACCTGAAGTCAGTCCTGAAGCGACAGCAACCAATGCAGAAATACTAAGTCTCTGGTATTCGGGCCGGCCGAGGGCTACCCTGATAGGGATAACCCAAATGTTATGACTGCAACATTGAATACACTCTAACATCTATATTTATGGTAAGTGTACACAACTGTACTTTATGAATGCAGCACTTGCATCTTCTAGGGCTGCTGTTTTTGGTTCAGTGTTGAGGAGGTATTCTTGGCTTAGGCTTCAGCCTCTACCTGATATTAACGCTAAAATGATGGATGCTTCTCTGGATTCTAAGCTTTTGTTCGGGGAAGCTGCTGCTGGTTTGTTTAAGTTCCTTCAGGATAAGGGTAAGGCTTTACAGGAGCTTAAACATGTGATCTGATGATGTCCGTTTTCACTTTTTCCTCATGTGGATTCTGATATGAACCCTTGGATCGAACTCTGCTGTTGCAATAGCTCGTGGCAACCAAAAAGCTCTCGAGCACCCTCCCTTACCCCTAATGCCTGTCTCTTAATTACCGCAGATCTGTTTTGCCGCTTTGGGAAGACATGGTCCTTCCAACAGCTCTTGGTCAGTTAACTTCTTTTTGGTGTAATTTGAGATGTCCTTCAAGAATGCAACTGCAGTCATAACATGTGGTTTGTCCTGCCTCAGGCAGCCCTCGTCGGCCGGATTCCAAATTCTGGGTCCGACGTCGGCTGATGTCGCATTTCTCTCCGACGTCAGAGCGGCTGGAGTACATAAGCATCAGCCGACGCCATTTTCTTCAGTCTTTCTTGCCGCGGTGCCCGGCAGAAGCAGTTCGCAAGTGCCGGTCGGTCAGCTCCTGTATTCTACGATACCGAAGTCATCAAAAAAGCTAAGTACCCCGTTGGGGACCTTTTCTTGCCTCAGCCGATGTCAGAAATTACTGAAAAAGTTAACAATTGTCTTTCTTGTGGTAAACAAATACCTCAAAAGGATTTCCACTCTTACTGCCTCCCTTGCCTGGGCCCAGACCACGACATCTCAGCCTGTGTAGCCTGTGCTCGCTTCAACGAGCGCACTCTCAGGCGCCGGGCGGAGTTCGCTGAAGATTATTTCGGCGATAATTTTGCTTACACCATGCCGTCGGATCTTCCGACATCGCAAACTCCCAAAAAGTGAAAAGACCGGGACCGACATCCTCGGCCCGCGTCTACCACCGACTCCACGCCAAAACCTAGCGCGAGTGCTCCGGTTCCCTCTGAGATTGTCTCTCCACCGCTCCGAACCAAAGACACCGCATTACCGACGACTCCGATTCCAGACATTACTCCGACGCCAGTTATAGATTTTCCTCCGGATGCCGAAACCGAGGAAATGCCCGAGACCATTGCTGTAGACAAGGTCACTCCTGCACGTGGAGCTGCCAAGGCCCCCTATGGCCATGTCTATTAAGGCCTACACTAGGGCTAAGGCAGCCAGCAAAACAAAGCATATTACTTCTAAATCCTTACCTCAGCCGACTCCAGAGACACAAATTATGTCCATGGCTGCTGATTTGATTTCCATGATTAGAGGTTCACAGGCCCATCCTGAGAGAGGATCCCAGCCTCCTCCTGATAAAAGGCCCCGGGTTGAACCCTCTGATCCTACTCCTTCAGATGAAGATTCTGAGGGCTCTGTCCACTCAGATAGCCAGGATGAGCTCTTCCAGACCTATGAGGACTCGGATGCAGAAGATTCCATCCCCTCGGCCTCCCCTCCTGAGGATATTTCTTTTGGGGAAGTTCTACACACCATGAGGGAGCATTTCAAGTGGCAAGGTCAGGAATATTCTGATTCTAGGAAACGCCTTAGGACTTTCCTTGGCCTCAGCACAGGCCCTTAGCTATTCCTCCTGTACTTGATGTTCTGGATGATTTGTATTCTGACTCTAGTGCTACCCCTGATTCTCTTCCTCCTGCTCCAGCCAAGCCAGACAGGTATTACAGGGTCCCAGAAACTCATTCCCATTTATTCAGGGCCCATACTGCTGATTTGGAAACTATTTCTCAAGGGCCTAAAGGAGTTTCAGCCTCCACCTCAAAAAATTCTTTGCCCTCCAACAGGGAAGCTAGGTCATTAGAGAGATGGGGCAAAAAGGTTTACACATCCACTACCTTATCTATGAGAGCTTTAAATTGCCTTTTTCATATGTTACAATATCAGGATTATCTGTTAGAAGATTTACAAAAAACATTAGCCACTCCTGATCCTTTAGACAGGAAGACTTTGCAGGAAGCTGTACATAACACTCAGCAAGTAAGCTATCACTTCCTGCAGTGTGGATATGATGCACTGGAAGCTTCATGTAGGGCAGCTATGACAGGGCAGTCATTCGTAGACATGCTTGGTTAAAAGATCAGCCTCTACCAGATCATGTAAAGCAAAACTTCTGGATGCACCTTTGGAAAAGAACAAGCTTTTGGTGCAAATGCTAAGGATGTGTTAAAGACCATCAAAGAAAAAGCAAAATCAGTTCAGACTGTGAAAGATTTCCTCCAGGTTCAACCCCCCAGATTCAGTAGGAATTGGCCTTCAAAAAACTGGTCCTTTCCTAATCCAGAAAAGTTTCAAAGGGGTAAGAACAGACGTGGCCGAGGAAGAGGCCAATACAGAGGCCCTTACAGGGGACGACAATGGCAGCCAGGAAACCAAAGAAGTGACGCAGGGGTTTCACCTGCCCCACAACCACAATCTCAATGACTTTCTTCTACTACCGCCTACCAGGGAACAACTAGAAGCTCCCTTGGGAAATTATCTCTGTTTGCAGAAAACTGGCACAGACTGACAAAGGACAAATGGATTTTGGACATTATAGACCGAGGGTACAGGTTTCATTTTCATACCTTGCCAAGAAAACAAGGCATGCCAAACCTACCACAAAATCAGAGGGCAGAGGCTATCAAGCAAATCACTCTGCTGACTCGAATGAAAGCAATAGAAAGAGTTCCACAACAAGAACAAGACCAGGGGTTTTACTCAAGACTGTTCCTTGTTCCAAGAAAAGAAACTCAATGGAGACCAATACTGGACTTGTCCGCATTAAACACCTTTCTCATAGTACCAAAGTTCAAAATGCTGACTCTACAGCAACTCCTTCCCATGCTGGGCAAGGGGTCGTGGCTGATTACTCTGGACCTCAAGGAGGCATACCTGCATATCCCTATCAGACACAGCTGCAGAAGATACCTCAGATTTCTTGCAGGGCCAGAGCATTATCAATTCTCAGCATTGCCATTTGGCTTATCTACTGCACCCAGAGTATTTACAAAATGCCTGGCTTCAGTAATTGCTCATTGCAGGCTCCAAGGGTATACAAATTTACCCGTACCTGGACGACTGCCTCATACAAGCGGACGACAAATTGATGTTGACAAAAAACCTGGATTATGTCATACGATGACTTTTGGAAGTTGACTGTGTATCCCAGAGCTTGAAGTAAAGACTGCAGCCATCCCAGCAAATAATCTTCTTAGGAGCCAAACTAGACACAGCCTCTCAGATGGCTTACCTGACAGAAGACAAGCAAGAGAAGTTAACTCATTACTTCAAAGGTTTAGCAAAACTCACCCAGATGACTGCAAGGAGATTCCTACAGGCCCTGGGTTACATGGCATCCTGCATTCTCCTGGTTCCATTAGCAAGACTACACATGAGAAAGCTTCAATGGTACCTAAAAAGCATTTGGTCTCAACACAGCAACAACTTGGAGACAATCATACCACTCATTCCATGCCTACAAAAGGAATTCCTATGGTGGGCCTCAGTGAGCCAGGCAAACACAGGTATGTCATTCAAAAAACCACAGATAACACAGACCATGACTACAGACGCCTCAGACCTTAGATGGGGGGGGCGCATATGGAAGGCAGGTGTATACAAGGACAATGGTCTCCAAAGGAAACACATCTGCATATAAACCAAAAGGAAATGCTGGCAGTAATGCATGCCATCGAGGCTTTTCAACACCAACTCCAGCAAGGCCATTTAATGATACGGACAGACAACACCACTGTGATGTGGTACATAAACAAGCAGGGGGGCACCCACTCTTACCCCCTTTGCAGACTGACAATGCAGCTTTGGGAGAAATCACTGAGCCTAAACATCCAGTTACAATCCCAGTTTGTTCCAGGAAAAGACAATGTGTTGGCGGACAGCCTAAGCAGGAATTTCACAGATCCACACGAGTGGAGGTTACATCCGAAGGCCTTCAGACAACTCACTTCGACATGGGGCAAGCCAGAAGTGGACGTATTTGCCTCTCACCTCAACCATCTTCTACCAAAATTTTGCACAAGGACATACCATCCAAAAGCTTGGAAAATAGATGCCCTCTCATTCAACTGGAACTCCCTAGCAAGCTATGCATTCCCACCTCTGCCACTGATGACCTCAGTATTACTAAAGATCAAAGCAGAGAAGCCCAAGGGAATCATAATAGCTCCGGACTGGCCAAGACAACACTGGTACCCACTACTACGGAGCATATGCCACATCAGGAGGTGGGCCCTCCCCCAGTGGCCTCTACTTTTGACTCAACACAATTTCGAAACACTGCATCCAAATCTTCTGACACTGCAGCTAACAGCCTGGGAGATCCCATAAATAACTTCAGCTTATCTCTCCAAGGAAGTTCAGCGGATACTAACAGAGGCTCAAGACCATCCACCAGAAAGGTTTACTTAGCAAAGTGGAAAAGATTCAGCAATTGGAATACCAGCAAGGGACATGATGCATCATTGTTGAACATCCCACTCATCTTGGAATATTTGGCAGATATGTTAAAGAACGGCCTCTCATATTCTTCCATAAAGATACATGCATCTGCTATTTCAGCTAGATACAACACTGATCCTCCTGTTTTTCTCACCCCTTACTAAGACAATTCCTCAGGAATCAAGAACATTAAGCTGCCAAGAAAGGCCCCAGTGCCAGCCTGGGACCTCAATTTTGTCTTAGAAAAACTGACTCTACCTCCATTTGAGCCAGCAGCTTCAGTTGACTTGCAATTTCTCTCATGGAAGACAGCTTTCCTGTTGGCAATTACCTCAGCAAGAAGGGTTTCGGAGCTACAGGCCCTAATGGCAATACCACCCTTTATCATTTTTCATAGAGACAGGGTTTCATTAAGGACCAACCCTACTTTTATGCCAAAGGTGGTTTCTAGGGTTTCTTTAAATCAAGCCATTCATCTGCCTGCTTTCTTCCCCAATCCTGAGAATAAGGGGGAAAGACTGTTGCATACCTTGGACATTCACAGACAACTTCGATACTACCTGGACAGAACAAAGGCCAGTAGGAAGTCTGAACAACTTTTTGTAGCTTACCCTGAAGCCCAAGGAAAAGCAATTTCAAAACAGACTATTTCTAAATAGATTGAACATTGCATCAGATTCTGTTATTCCTTTCATGGAAAGACTGTTCCAGCTAATGTCAGACCACATTCCACCAGAGCTACAGCCACCTCTACAGCATTCTTAAGAGGGGTGCCTACCAAGGACATTCTAGAAGCTGCTACATGGAGCTCCGTGCATACATTCTCCAAACACTACAATCTCCCTCTGTACTCCAGATCCAGAGCAGGCTTTGCTTCGGCAGTCCTGCAGGGTTTGATTGCCACACCATCTTTTTCCTAGAGCATTCCTCCTCCCCAGCTAAGCTATGGTATTCTACCCACATGTTATGACTGCAGTTGCATTCTTGAAGGACATAGTACAGTTTTGTACCTACCATAAATGTAGATGTCCGATAGACATGCAACTGCAGTCGGATTTTCCCTCCTCCATACCCCTCTGTACTGGGATCCCTATCCCTGTTACTCTTAGCTGGGGATATCTGTTATGGTGTATTTGTTTTATTGCTCATTGGAATTGGAATCTGTTTTGTCTTCCAATTTGATTACAGCCTTCCTTGGAGGGCACCTGGCATCTGGGGCAAGAAACACTGAAGAAAATGGCGTCGGCTGATGCTTATGTACTCCAGCCGCTCTGACGTCGGAGAGAAATGCGACATCAGCCGACGTCGGACCCAGACTTTGGAATCAGGCCGACCGAGGGCTGCCTGAGGCAGGACAACCCACATGTTATGACTGCAGTTGCATGTCTATCGGACATCTACATTTATGGTAGGTACAAAACTGTACTTTTCTTTCCTCTCATCTTCTAGCTTTTTCTTAAGTTAACTGTTAAATCGGTCTCTTACATTTCCTTTAATTTGTTTTCCCTCCTTCTGTTCAGTGATTGCCTCTCCTCCTCCTTCTTCCCCGTTTTCCCCTGCTTCCCTCCATGGGTGCGACTGAAAAAATGGACAAGGTGGCTGGCTTTAAGATGCTCCAAATGTGGTCACAAAATTCCTTTGTGACTCACATGAGCTGTGTGTGTACTGTTTAGGTCCACAGCATCTACAGCAGGAATGCGACATCTGTAGGGGTGTTCAACCACAGGGCACTCATGGAAAGCCACAACAAACTGATCTTGAAGAGTATGTTGCACTCCTCCTTTGGGGAGCCTATTTCTGGCTCTGATAAAAAGCTAAAGAAGAAAGATTCTTCAAATTCGGAGCAGTCTAGCCTAGCTTTTTCCTTGTGCTCTAGGTCATTGGACTAGGCAAGAAAAGGGGCCTCTCTGGCTCCAAAGTATCAGTTGTAGCCATCTCCAAAAATTAATAAAATGTCAGATCCAAAGACTTCTGACTCCCCCGTCGGGTGTGATGACTTCAGGTCCAAGCTCATCTGCTTCTAAGGATGGTTTCGGTTAGATCCTAAGGGTAGCCCTTTCAAACCGATCATGTCATTGCTTTGAACTTTGGTACTCTGTCTGTTTGGTTCATAGGTGTTTACTAGGCCACAAGGCCCTTTTAAGCCTAGTCATGTATCCCAAATCTCTGACTAGTTCTGATACCCTTTATAAATGTAAGCATGGGCCTGGGAGATGAACCATTTACAGTTGACTTGTTTGCATCAGAGACATGGGTGCTAAACCAGGGATGAATTGACCATGTTCCATTCAGAATACCTTGTCCCTTCCTGGATAGTGAAGTCACCCTCTGTCGTCGGCCCGCTCAGCCAGAAGCCTCACAGAAGATGATGCGGAGAAGGATGGTCAAGAAGATCCTCTGGGCACAGTGCTTTGCAAGGTCCCCTTCGGCTCCTTCACCTGAGAGTCAGGAGTTCCAAGTAGTTTTTACCCGATTTCAGATTCCTCCTCAGACCCCTCCAGTGGTTTCAGAGCCTTTGGATCCGATCCATCGGGTGTTGTCTGAGTTGGATCCATGGTCCTTTCTTGCCTCAACTCTGACTTGTCTCTGATATCCTTGATTCTCTCTGAGCCAGGGAGCTCTTGGGACCATGGTAGACTACTCAGGTCCAAGGCAGTGGTGTCAGCTCTGAAGTTTTCGGACCAAGCGCTGTGTCTTGAGGCATTGGTTTGGTTTAGTTCAGTTCTGGCTCCAGCTTCAGAGATTCTGTTTTTCGGAGTTGAGGTTGTCTGGATCCGAAGGCATGGCATCTATGATCAAGAGCAGTCTTCCTCTTAGGGTCAGTCCACTTTCAAGGCTTTGGAGAGGGCTGTGTCTGCCTCTGCAGCACAGACAGCATATCTACCCTGTCAGATCCACATCCTTCCACCTTTGCAGAGTCTGCACCCAGTGTCTCAATTAGACCTCACACAGGGACAGTGTTTCCAAAAGCCCCAGCCTATTCATGAGTGTTCCCTCTCTTCTTCTGATACTTCCCTGGAAATCCCTATAGTGGAGGTTCATTTGAAAAGGAGATGTAAGAGGAAACAGACTGCGCAAAGGAGTCTCTGATAGAGGATCTTGACCTCGATGAAGACTGATCGCATGGTCACCTGCAAATGTTTCCTTTGGGGGCGTCCTAGAGATTGTGAAAGAGAGGTATCTGGAAGCCCAGCAATCCCTTATCACAGGAGTCAGTTTATCTGGTGGATTTTGAATCCTGTCCAGCTACCTCCTGGCTGACCACTCCCACTGATGAGCTCATCGAATTGATCTCTCGGCTGTTGTTGGAGGCTTCAGACTCCACTGAACCAACCCTTTGCAGAACTAATAAAGCTCCTGCGGATAAAAAATTGTAATTAAGTGGTGTTCTAGTAGATGCCATGCTCATGGTGGAAGCCACGAAGAAAGAACTTGTGGAAGAGAGCTCAGCTATCCATCCTTTTAGTGAGGAACTTAGGATAGATGTGGGAAGTGCGTTTTCTCTTCAGTGACCTTTGACCTGAGGTCCCTGAATTATCTTATTTCACCAGACTTGCAGAGGGATCTGATCAAAGATTTCTCGGATACCCTCTCAGGAACGGTGCCTGAAGGAGATGCAGGCTTAAGTTTCCTCACAGCTGGCTACCCTACATTCCATTGCAAACTCCTCCATGAGGCTCATTTCACATGCAGCCAAAGGAGCGAGTAGACCTGCAGGTTCAGGTATATCCATGAGGAGGCAGGCCTGGATGTGTTTGTGTGACTTTGAGCCCTTTAACTCTTCGTTCGTCAACAACTCTGTTTGATGGTTCTTCCCCATTTGGCCAAAAAGTTAGAGATGTGATGTCCAGGTGCGAGAAGGATGGGAAGACCATTTTTGCCATGGGCATTCGTGTTTTCACTCCCCAGAGGCCGTATTCAGAAAAAATCAGGTGAGTAGTGGGAAAATGTGGTTCAGAAAATCACAGGGTTTTTTCCTCATGTACGTGGTGAAAGTTTGCCCCGGGGCAGAGGAGGGAACATTGATGGAAGGATGCGCCCCTCATGGCAGAGGAGCTTAGCATCATCAATGGTTCAGAGATGCTTTCTTTGAGAAGTCCTTTCAGCACTGCTGAATGGAGGCCTAATTTCCTTTCTCTGGAGGCAATCTGGGGTCGACTATGCCTGTACCTGAGAGCCTGGCTAGAAATAAACAACAAATGGGTGCAGAAGATAATATCCAGAGGATATTGCATTCCCTTTTCCTGTCCATTACCTCAGAACAAAAGACTCCCATATGTTCCACCCAGTCAAAGGGAGCAAAAAGCCATTCATTTACAAAAGATGCTCGACAAGAGTCATCCAAGAAGTCCCACCAGACAAGAGAGGATCTGGTACTTGTCTCTGGGGTTCTTTTTGGTACCAAAAAAGACAGGGGACTGGAGATCAGTATTGGATCTCAGCAGTTTAAACAGATCAGTTCAGTGGAGCAAG
Source organism: Protopterus annectens (assembly GCF_019279795.1). Taxonomy (NCBI): domain Eukaryota; kingdom Metazoa; phylum Chordata; order Ceratodontiformes; family Protopteridae; genus Protopterus; species Protopterus annectens. Next base: position 1,738,320,610 of record NC_056739.1, on the reverse strand, counting down.
TTCCGGATGGTCACGGATCAGTCCATTCTCCCATTCTTTGGATAAGATGATTAAATGTGCTGTTATAAACCTTCAGGATGCGTACTACCACATAAAGACGGACAGGTAATCCAGAAGTAATTTGCGCTTCTGGCTAGGAGCTAGTCGCTACCAGTTTAGAGTACTGCCATTTGGCCTCACTATAACCCCCAGAGTGTTCACCAAATGTATGGCAGTAGCAGCAGCTCACCTGAGACAACAAGGATTCAGTGTTTACATAACTAGACGACTGGCTTATCATCGCCCTATCCAGGCATCTGCTTCTACACTCAAGAGACAGTGCTCCCAACTTGTTCCTCGTTGGGTATTACAGTAAATTACGGAAAGTCAAATCTACATCCCTGTCATGAATTGGACTTCATAGGAGCCAACATAAACAATCGAAATGGTAACACGTTTTCCATCTTCAAGAGTAGTGAGTATAACAGATGAGAACAGGAAGTTACTACACAGTTTGAGGGGTATCTGCTGGAACAGTCCTTCAGGCTTTGGGTTCAATGGCAGCAGCAATAACACTGGTTCAACAATGAGATTCTACATGACAGTATTACAGTGACTTCTAGCGGTACAGTGGTCCATCCTTCATCAACCCATGGCAACCATGATGAGTATTATGAATACGTGCAAGAGGGATCTGTCATAGTGGATTCACTCAGAACAGCTTACTCAAGGTCACCCCTTTGTCCCCCCACTCTCCAAGGCAACGGTGACCACAGACCCTTCCCAAATGGACGTGGTGGGGACATTATCTGGGAAAAACTGTCCAAGGTATATGGTCTTCCCAAGAGGCCAACTTGCACATAAATGTCCTGGAGATGAGTGGTGCTACTAATGTTGCAAGCCTTTCAGAATGCTCTCCCTTGTGGGACAGTAGCAATTCAATCAGGCAATGTGTCTGTAGTCTGGTACAAGAAAAAGCAGGAGGGGAACCAGATCATATGCCCCATGTCCAGAAGCGCTCAGAGTGTGGCAGTGGGCGATCTCATCCAACCGCTTTCTGCTAGCAATGCACATTCTTGGAAAAATGAAAGTGATAGCAGGCAAGTTGAGCAGGTCCATCATTATGCCTCATGAGTGGTCCCTCAATCAGAATGTGGCAGAAGATGTATCCCACAAGTGGGCCAGCCTTGCTGCGATCTTTTCATGTCCCCCCTGAACAACAAATGCAGCAACGAAAATTAACACACGTACTGAAAACTGGTAAAGTAAACCGTTTATTTGCAGGTCGAACAACTAAGCGCTTTCGCCAATACTTTACCTGTTTCGGTACATGTGTTTGTTGTTTTACTTTGTTTGAAGTCTGGTGACTGCTGTTTGCAATTCTTAAATGCAGCAACTACTTTGCCCTGACCCCCCCCCCCAGTGGGGGAGCCCCCGAAGGATTATCTCACTCACAATTGGCCTCCCTGTCTGTTATATGCCTTTCCTCCAATCTCACTTATTCCCATATTTCTTCAGAAAGCAAATGGGTTGAAGAGAGAAGTAATCCTCATTGCCCCCTGTTGGCCTTGACAATTCTGTTTTCCTTTCTTTGGCTTCACTTATGAAAGAAGCCATGGATTCTGGATTCATTTCCAGACCACCTATCACACCCGACAGGAATGCCTCATCCAAATATTCAGTCTCAAGCTGACAGCTTGGTATCTCCAGATGTTCTTCATGTTTCACTGTTGCAGTCATCACATTTGGGTTAACTGCCTGCAGGTAACCCTCAGCTGGCCTGAATACCAGAGTCTTGGATTCCTGCATCAGATGCTGTCTCCTCTTCCATGACGTCAGGTCGTCGGGGGTATAAAACATGAAGCCGACACCATTACATTAGTCTTTCTTGCCATGCGGTGCCCAAAGCAGAAGCAGTTCGCAAGTGCCGGTTGGCCGACTCCTGGAATTTTTGTTTTTGAATTTCAGAACCGAAGTCTTTAAAAAAGCTAAGTACCCTGTTTGGGGATTCCTTTTTGTTGCTCATAAACAATGTCAGTAAACGTTAACAATTGTCTTACCTGTGGAAAGCAAATACCTCCATACAGATTTTCATTTGTACTGCATTCCTTGCTTAGACCCAGACCACCACGTCCCTTGCTGTCGGTTTTGTGCCTTGTTCAACCCCTGAACTATTAGTTGTTGGGCTATATTTGCAGCAAATTATTTTGGTACTTGGTATAACTATCCAGAAATTGCTTCGGTAAGCCATCCGACTACCGATCTTCTGAAAAAACATAAGGATAAAGACAGAGACAAACCGCATAGGTCCAAAACTGCCGACGACGCTTCCGTTAAGCTAGTTGCCAGTCTGCCGGTACTCAGTGAGGCACTTTCACAGCCCCTGATACCCGCTACCTCAGATTTGCAGGCCTCTACTGAGACCCATTCGGAGCTGGAGCTCGTATGCTGCGAGATGCTTCTTTGACTGTAGAACCTGCGAATGTCTCTACCTTGGATAGGGCCAGAGCTGCTCTGCAGGCACCGGCTTCTGGGGGTGTATTCAGGCTGACAGACTTGCATTTTAAACAGTCGTCTAAAACACTACCCACGCGTAGAAAACAGACGTCCAAACTACATGCTCAGGCCCATATGCCTAAAAAAACAAATGCTTAGAATGGCTGTGAAGACCTTATTACCTTAAATACGGGAAGCCAGACTTCCCCCTCTAAGAGACGTAGAACTGATTTTCCTTCTGATTCTTCTGATCAGGAATCTGATGTTTCTGTTTTTCTGTTTCTTCTGATTACTAGGATTTGCCCTTATGTACCTATGAGGATTCTGATGCAGAGGATTCCATTCCATCTGCTTCCCCTCCAGAAGATTTTTCTTTTGGTGAAACCTTGCCCACTCTTAGGGAGCATTTCCGCTGGGAAAGCCAGGATTACTCTGACTCCAAAAAGAGGTTTAGGGAATTCTTACTCCTTCCTCAATGCAGGCCTTTAGCTATCCCTCCTGTTCTGGACATTGTAGATGATGCTTTCTTGGAATCTAGCATTTCCCCAGACACTTTACCTCCAGCTCCCAGAAAACCTGACAGGTATTAGAGTACCTGACTCTCAAACATCCCTCTTTAAGAATCCTACTGCGGATCCAGAGACCATTTCCCAATGACCAAAGGGCATTAAGGCTACTGCTGCCAGAAACCCTACCCCTTCTGATAGAGATTCTAGAGCCTTGGGCAGATGGGAAAATTATGTTGATTCCTGACTGTGCTGAACACAAAAATTACAGGATTTAATGTATTCTGCAGAACAAGTTGGTAAACATACTTTGCAATGTGGTTTTGACTCTTTAGAAGCATCTTGCAGGGTTGCTGTCACTGGGTCTGTACTTAGAATGCATGCTTGGCTTAAGGAGCAAAACTTACCAGATCATGTTAAAGCTAAATTACTGGATGCACCCTTAAACCAAGACTGCCTGTTTGGCAACAAAGCAGAAGTCCTCAAAAAGATGGAGGAAAAAGCTAAATCTATGCAAACTGTTAAAGATTTCCTGCAAGTACAGCCTCCCAGATTTAGTAGGTATTGGCATTCAAAAAATTGGTCCTCTCCAGCCTCTTCCAGGCCTTCTCAGTCCAAACCCAGGAACAGCCGACCCCCTAGGTTACAGTCTCAGGTTATGCACAGGCCTAAGCAGTGAGGGGCTCCCACTTCCAAAGCAGGGAGTAGTAAGACACCCCCCTACGGAACAATGGCACAATGGCTTAACCTTAACCCTTCCAAGCCCTGCACAACTACCTGCTCCCTTAGGAGGAAAGCTCGCCCTGCATGCAAAAAACTGGGAACTCATTACCCAGGACAAATGGGTTTTGAATACTGTTTCCCAAGGATACAGTTTCCACTTCCACACCCTACCAACCCCAAACGGTTGGCCAGACCTACCCCCAAATCAGTGGGCAGAGGCTCTACAGCACGTTTTCTTTCTTCTAAGTATCAGGGCTATTCAACCTGTCCCAGCAGAAGAAAGGGGACAAGGTTTTTATTCAAGACTTTTCCTGGTACCCAGAAAAGACAGCTCCTGGCATCCTATCCTGGTCCTCTCTCTATTCTAAACACCTTTTTGGTAATCCCAAAATTCAAAATGCTAACACTTCAGCTGCTTCCTATGCTAGGCAATGATGCCTGGTTGGCAACCTTAGACTTAAAGGAAGCTTGCATGCACATTCCAATAAGGGAATCTTGCAGGAAATACCTACGCTTCAGGGCAGGCTCCATGCACTATCAGTTCTCGGCAGTTCCCTTTGGCTTATCTACTGTGCCCAGGGTACTCACAAAATGGATTGCATTTTGCAGGCAGATAAATATTCAAATATACCCATACTTGGATGATTGTCTGATTCAGGCAGAAAGCCAGGGCTTGCCATTAAAATATCTGGCATTCGTAAAGAAACTTCTAACCTCACTGGGGTACACCATAAACGAAAAGAAATCTCATCTAGCACTTGCCAATAGGTTGTATTCCTGGGAGCAAGCTTGAACACAACTTCCCAGATGGCTTTCCTCACTCCAGAGAAACAAGTCTATTTGACAACCTACTTCAGACTGCTGGCCAGAAAGACCCGCTATCTGCAAGGAAAATTCTGCAAGCCCTGGAGTTCATGGCCTCTTGTATTGTACTAATTCCATATGCACGATTGTATATGAGGAAACTACAATGGTATCTAAAAAGCCTATGGTGTCAACATTCTAGGGACCTGGAATCAATGATTCCTATCATTCCTTGTATTAAGACAGAGTTCCTTTGGTGGGCAGAGGCCTGCTATCACAACAAGGGGCTCCCTTTCCCTCTAACCCTGCTGCCCAATCCCTAACAACAGACGCATCAGACTATGCTTGGGTGGGCTTACTTGGCATGGCAGTGCATTCAGGGCAAATGGAACCCGAGTCAGATGCACCTGCATATCAACCAAAAAGAAATGTTAGCTGTACCGAATTCCCTGACAGCCTTCAAAGACCACATCCTTCTAGGACAGTTATTGGTAAAGACAGACAACACCACAGTTATGTGGTACATAAACAAGCTGGGGGAAACCCACTCGTACCCTCTCTGCAGACTAGCCATTGCTCTGTGGAACACAGCCTTGAGCTACCAATTGCACCTACAGGCTCAGTTCCTGCCAGGCAAGCTAAAGTTTCTGGCAGACAACCTAAGCAGAAATCTCATGGACCCACACAAATGGAAACGAACCAAAGATATTCATACTCTTGAGGAACATATTGGGGGGGGGGGGACTCCAGCGATGGACCTTTTTTGCCTCCCCTCAGTACTACCAATTGGGCAAATTCTGCACAAGGACTTCCCACAGTCAAGCTTGGAAAGTGGATGCCCTGTCTTTTTTACCTGGAAAAGCCTCTTGGTTTATGCCTTTCCCTCTCTGCCTCTCCTCTTGAAGGTTTTGCTAAAGATAAAACAGGACAAGCAGAAGACAATACTGATTGCACCAGACTGGCCATGCCAGCACTGGTACACCCTCTTGCGCAGTATGACACTGCTGGAACCGTGGCACCTGCCTCAGACCCCTTCCGTGCTGTCCCAGCAGGTGGGCCCGATTCTGCACCCTCAGCTTCAAACCCTGAACCTTGCAGCCTGGCTAATTCCTTGAGCTCTCCAATAGCATCCCTCAGTAAGCAGGTGCCAGATGTCATTCTAGAGGCAAGAAGGCCTAGTACTAGGAAATCCTATGCTGAAAAGTGGAAGAGATACTGTTCCTGGAGCCAGAAACAGGGGATGGGCACAACGCCCAGCTAACCTTGTATACTTAAGTACTTAACAGAAATGCTCCACAAGGGCCTATCCTTCTCGTCAATTAAAATGTATGCCTCTGCCATTTCAGTACATTATAATACTGAACCAGCCTCTTCTCTTACCCCCTGCTAAAGCAATTCCTCAGAGGGGCCAAAAATTTAAGGACCCCAGGAGAGCCCCTACTCCAGCCTGGGACCTAACTTTGTGTTGGAAAAGCTCACTCTCCCTCCTTTTGAGCCAGCTGCAACTGCAGAGCTGAAATTCCTTTCTTGGAAAACAGCCTTTCTTCTAGCTTTCACTTCAGCAAGAAGAGTGTCTGAATTACAGGCCCTCATGGCAGTGGAGCCCTTCATTATCTTCCATGCAGACAGGGTTTCCCTCAGGACCAATCCTTCCTTTATGCCCAAGGTGGTGTCTAGTGTTGCCCTAAATCAGTCTATTCATTTGCCTACCTTTTTCCTGAATCCACAAAACAAAGGAGAACGAATACTGCACTCTTTGGACATGCACAGACAACTTAGATTTTATTTGGACAGGACTAAGCCTCTCAGAAAATCTGAATAGCTGCTAGTTGGCTTTTGCTGCAGGGGCAGAGTGGAAGGCCATTTCAAAGCAAACCATTTCTAAATGGATAGCCCATTGCATTCATTTCTGCTATAAGCACCATGGAAAACCTACCCCACAGGGGATAAGATCATATTCCACCAGGGCTGCATCTACCTCTACAGCCTTTCTCAGAGGAGTCCCTACTAGGGACATCCTAGAAGCTGCTACCTGGAGCTCTGTACATACCTTCACCAAGCATTACGACATGTCTATTTTTTCTAAATCTAGAGCTGGTTTTGCCACTGCAGTCTTGCAGGGCCTTATAGCTGGCCCTAATGCTATCTAATTACCTCCTCCCATCCTTAGCTTTGGGAATCAACCCAACTGTGATGACTGCAACAGTGAAACACGTAGAACATAGTACAGTTGTGTACACTTACCATAAATGTAGATGTTCGAGTGTATTCACTGTTGCAGTCCTAGTTACCCTCCCTCCAGCCCCCCTTTCCTTCGTGGTTGGTGTATTTAAGCTTTCTGGTGTATTTGTTTTTTGATGGAGGTGTACCATCGCATATAATTGCTTCCCATTGTGGGGGGCACCTGACATATGTGGCAAGAAAAACTGATGTAATGGTGTCGGCTGCATGTTTTATACCCCTGACAACCTGATGTCATGGAGGAAGAGAGAGCATCCGATGCAGGAATCCAAGACTCTGGTATTCAGGTCGACTGAGGGCTACCTGCAGGCAGATAACCCAAATGTGATGACTGCAACAGTGAATACACTGTAACATCTACATTTATGGTAAGTGTACACAACTGTACTTTCTTCCAATAGCCAGACAACCTATGCTCTCTTCACCAGTGCACATCTTATTCTCCTCCCATAGGCCGTCTAAATGAAAGTTGTATAACAGTAAATGGAGGAGATTTGTACTTTGTCTCAACAAAGCAATGTAGATCTTTTTTCAGCTGCTATCCACAGTATTTTAGAATTTTTAGCACAGCTATTTAATGAGGGAGCAGCATATTCTACAATAAAAATGCAACTAGCTGCAATTTCTAACTTTCACGCTAGATTTGATGGTTCTTTCCTTGCTTCACATAAGCTATGCAAAGCCTTCTTGAGAGGAACTTTCTACTCAAGCCTCCATATAAAGATCCTTTACCACCTTGGGACTTGAATCTAATACTACAGAAAATTATACAGCCTCCCTTTGAATCAGCAATTACATGTCAGCTTGAATTTCTCTCTTGGAAAACCATATTTGTGATAGCCATCACGTCTGCAAGGAGAATTTCTGAGATTCTAGCCTTGCCATCCCAACTGCCATATTTAATCTTTGGGTCTCTTTACACACTAACCTTTCTTTCTTACCAAAGATGGTTTCAGATAATACTAGCAACCAATCCATTAATTTGCCAGTTTCTTCCCTAACTTCAGCAGTTAAGGTGAATATATACTGCATTTACTAAATATTCATAGACAATTGTGTTTTTACCTTCATAGAACAAAGGACATAAGAAAAAAAAATAATTGTTTCTCTTTTTCTGAAAATAGATTGGGTCTTCAGTGACCAAGGTAACTCTAGCTAAATGTCTTATGGACTGCATCTCAAGATGCAAGATTACAAGAGTCAAGGTTTACAGCTTCCAAAGCCTGTGTGGCCTCACTCCACTACAGCGGAGACCACTTCAGTTTTTCAGTCAAGTATCTGTGAATTGACATTTGCGGTGAAGCAACCTGGGCTACCCCTCATACCTTTATTGCTCACTGCAAGCTAAATTTGATTTTCTGTGGGTAGAGCCTTTTTCGGTTCAATAGTTCTGAAGAATATTCACCCATGAGGCCACCCAGGAAAGAATGCATCTGGGGACTCTGTCCCACATGTGAGGATAAAGTTAAAAGTGACATCAGGTAAAATAGTTATATACTCACCATAATGTTCCATCTGTGTTGTCCATTTTCACCTTTTCCTCAGAAACCCACCCACCATTCCCCTATCCGTTTTTGGCTTTTGGTTGGGCTAGTTGACCTACATTATTTGTTGCTGTTGTGCAAGCCAGAAATGGTTTTATCCTTATTTAAGCTAATTTCCTCTTGTATTGTTTGATTATATGTAAACAAGATCTGAGGTAATTAGGAGAAAGGCATGATGGGTAATGTAGTGTGCTTGAGAGCTTTTTAGTTGCCACAAACTGTTGCAATGTCCAAGTCAAATCCAAGGGTTTGGATCTGAACCCATATGTGAGGAAAAAGTGAAAATGGACAACACAGATGAAATGTTATGGTGAGTACGTATCTCCCCCCCCCCCCTTCCTGTGCTTAAATTTCAGAGAAACTACTCTGCTTTAGTCTGCCTTTCTTCATAGACAAATCCCGTCCTTCTACTAAAGGTAGGAAGAGTGGCAAACGGGATCCTCCTGCTAAGACTACTCAGTTTTCAGAGACTCCGAAGCTTTCCTTTCTGTTCAAACTAGGTACTGTATGATTCTCCGTCTCTTCCCAGCCACATTCCTCTTTCTCTTCACCTTTCTTTTTCTGTTTGGCTTCATATCACTTAGGATTCTTGGGTTATGTTTGTCAGGGGTACTTCATGGTTGGCAATCCCATTCTGCTTTTATGGGCATTCCTCAGCCTCCTCAAGAACAACTTCCCTTTTTCCCAGAAGTTCTTCAAAATCTCTTCGGTACTATTCAAAAGGTGTCTGTGTCCCAAAGGGGGAAAGGTATCTACTCCAGACTGTTTCTAGTGCCCAGAAAAAAAGGCCACTTGGAGACCTATTATAGACCTCTCTCATCTAAACACTTTTCTAAAAGCCCCATCCTTTCAGATTTTTTGCCTTCAGATTCTGTTTCCTCTTCTGCTCCCTCAGGCACATATGGTGTCTCTGGATCTCAAGGATGAAGAGGATGGATTGGAATATAATTTTGTCTTTCTCTGTTGCTTCGTAGCGTTTTTCCGGTTGTCCAAATTGCCTTTCTCAAAGAGGGCCAGTTGATAATAAGGACAGACAACACCACAGTCATGTGGTACATCAACAAACAGGGAGGCACTCATTCATACCCCCTATGCAGAATGACCTTGGAGCTGTGGACCCTGGCACTCTGCTACAACATCCAGTTACAGGCAATATTTGTACCGGGAAAACAAAATACTCTAGCAGACATATTAAGCAGAACCACATCGGATGCCCACGAATGGCAGCTGCACCCGGACATCTTCAAGACCATCTCAAAGAAATGGGGAATGCCTCAGATAGACCTATTCGCATCACCTCTCAATCACCAGCTCAAAAAATTTTGCACAAGGACATTCCACCCACTAGCATGGAAAGTGGATTCGCTCTCCTTCAGCTGGAAAGGCCTAACAGCATATGCATTCCCACCTCTCCCCTTGATACACAAAGTACTACTAAAAATCAAGGAAGAACGTCCAAGGATAATCCTGATGGCTCCAAACTGGCCAAGACAACACTGGTACCCACTGCTGAGGAGCATGTCTCGAACAATATGTGGCCAATACCCTGATGCCTTTGATGTTAACTCAGAACAACTACAGCATCATACATCCAAACCTAAAACGCTGCAACTGACTGCATGGAACATCACATAGCAGCAGCTAATCGAGAACTTTCCCAAAGAGTTAAAGACATTCTTGAAGCACAGACCTTCAACAAGAAGGAACTATGCTCGAAAATGGAAAAGGTTTGTCATTTGGAGTACTGAAAGAGGAAAAGATGTGTCAAACATAGATATGCCTAACATTCTGGCGTATCTGGCCGAACTTCTTCATTCAGGCCTGTCCTACTCCTCCATCAAGATACATGCATCAGCTATTTCAGCAGAATACAGCTTTGATCCACCTGTCTTTTCACCCTTTGCTCAGGCAGTTCCTCAGAGGAATCAAGAATGTAAAACCTCCAAGGAAACCACCATTACCAGCTTGGGACTTAAACTTTGTGCTAGAAAAGTTGACACTATCACCCTTTGAACCAGCAGCAACAGCAGACCTACAACACCTGTCATGGAAAACTGCTTTCCTACTGGCAATTACCTCGGCAAGGAGGGTTTCAGAACTACAGGCCTTAATGGCAGTGCAACCCTTCCTAATCTTCCACCAAGATAGTGTCCATGAGGACTAATCCTACATTTATGCCTAAGGTGGTATCCAGTGTCTTTAAACCAGGCAATCCACCTACCTACCTTCTTTCCCAACCCACAAAACAGAGGGGAAAGAATACTGCATACCTTGGATGTACATAGACAGCTACGCTACTATTTGGACAGAACAAAAAGTAGCAGAAAGACTGACCAACTTTTTGTAGCCTATGCAACAGGAAGGGAAGGAAAAGCTATCTCTAAACAGACAATCTCCAAATGGATAGGAAATTGCATACGATTCTGTTACTCCTTCCATGGAAAACCAATTCCACAGAATATAAGACCTCATTCTACAAGGCAACAGCCACTACCACAGCCTTCTTACGAGGAGTGGCAAACTAAAGACATTATTGAGGCGGCTACTTGGACCTCCGTGCATACATTTGCCAAGCATTATAATTTCCCTCTATATTCCAGATGCCCAGCAGGGTTTGCCACTGCTGGACTGCAAGGGGTCCTAAACACACCAGAATCTACTTTTATCCTCCTCCCCTAGTTGGCTATGGTATTCTACCTTAGTTGTTATGACTGCAGATGCATCCATGAAGGACATAGTACAGTTTTGTACCTACTATAAATGTAGATGTCCGAACTGGATAGCATCTGCAGTCAGGATTACCCTCCTCCTTCCCTCTGTGGTACTCCTAGGTGTTTACCCTCCTAATAGCTAACTGGTGGGGGGGAGTCTTTTATGGCGTATTTGTTTGTATATATGTACATACATGCTTATTTTGTGTTTACCTCTATCTTTTTGGAAACATTGGCACCTACCCAAATCTTAGCCTACAAGAGGGCTACTGGCAACTGGGCAAGAAACACTGAGGGAAATGGCGTCGGCTGATGCCTTTATACCCGAAGACCAACAGAGATGACGTCGGGTGAAGTGCGACATCAGCCGAAGCCGGACCCGGACTTTGGAATCCGGCCGACTGAAGGGCTGCCTGACGACAGGACAACCCAGTTGTTATGACTGCAGATGCTATCCAGTTCGGACATCTACATTTATGGTAGGTACAAAACTGTACTTTTTCTTTCTTCTAAGTATCAGGGCTGTTCAACCTGTCCCAGCAGAAGAAAGGGGACAAGGTTTTTATTCAAGACTTTTCCTGGTACCCAGAAAAGACAGCTCCTGGCATCCTATCCTGGTCCTCTCTCTATTCTAAACACCTTTTTGGTAATCCCAAAATTCAAAATGCTAACACTTCAGCTGCTTCCTATTCTAGGCAATGATGCCTGGTTGGCAACCTTAGACTTAAAGGAAGCTTACGTGCACATTCCAATAAGGGAATCTTGCAGGAAATAGCTACGCTTCAGGGCAGGCTCCATGCACTATCAGTTCTCTGCACTTCCCTTTGGCTTATCTACTGCACCCAGGGTACTCACAAAGTGGATTGCATTTTGCAGGCAGATACATATTCAAATATACCCATACTTGGACGATTGTCTGATTCAGGCAGAAAGCCAGGACTTGCCATTAAAACATCTGGCATTCGTAAAGAAACTTCTAACCTCACTGGGGTACACCATAAATGAAAAGAAATCTCATCTAGCACTTGCCAACAGATTGTATTCCTGGGAGCAAGCTTGAACACAACTTCCCAGATGGCTTTCCTCACTCCAGAGAAACAAGTTTATTTGACAACCTACTTCAGACTGCTGGTCAGAAAGACCCGCTATCTGCAAGGAAAATTCTGCAAGCCCTGGAGTTCATGGCCTCTTGTATTGTACTAATTCCATATGCACAATTGTATATGAGGAAACTACAATGGTATCTAAAAAGCCTATGGTGTCAACATTCTAGGGACCTGGAATCAATGATTCCTATCATTCCTTGTATTAAGACAGAGTTCCTTTGGTGGGCAGAGGCCTGCTATCACAACAAGGGGCTCCCTTTCCCTCTAACCCTGCTGCCCAATCCCTAACAGACGCATCAGACTATGCTGGGGTGGGCTTACTTGGCACGGCAGTGCATTCAGGGCAAATGGAACCAGAGTCAGATGCACCTGCATATCAACCAAAAAGAAATGTTAGCTGTACCGAATTCCCTGACAGCCTTCAAAGACCACATCCTTCTAGGACAGTTATTGGTAAAGACAGACAACACCACAGTTATGTGGTACATAAGCTGGGGGGAAACACACTCGTACCCTCTCTGCAGACTAGCCATGGCTCTGTGGAACACAGCCTTGAGCTACCAATTGCCACCTACAGGCTCAGTTCCTGCCAGGCAAGCTAAAGTTTCTGGCAGACAACCTAAGCAGAAATCTCATGGACCCACACAAATGGAAACGAACCAAAGATATTCATACTCTTGAGGAACATATTGGGGGGGGGGGGGACTCCAGCAATGGACCTTTTTTGCCTCCCCTCAGTACTACCAATTGGGCAAATTCTGCACAAGGACTTCCCACAGTCAAGCTTGGAAAAGTGGATGCCCTGTCTTTTTTACCTGGGAAAGCCTCTCAGTTTATGCCTTTCCCTCTCTGCCTCTCCTCTTGAAGGTTTTGCTAAAGATAAAACAGGACAAGCAGAAGACAATACTGATTGCACCAGACTGGCCATGCCAGCACTGGTACACCCTCTTGAGCAGTACGACACTGCTGGAACCGTGGCACCTGCCTCAGACCCCTTCCGTGCTGTCCCAGCAGGTGGGCCTGATTCTGCACCCTCAGCTTCAAACCCTGAACCTTGCAGCCTGGCTAATTCCTTGAGCTCTCCAATAGCATCCCTCAGTAAGCAGGTGCCAGATGTCATTCTAGATGCAAGAAGGCCTAGTACTAGGAAATCCTATGCTGAAAAGTGGAAGAGATACTGTTCCTGGAGCCAGAAACAGGGGATGGGCACAACGGCGCCCAGCTAACCTTGTATACTTAAGTACTTAACAGAAATGCTCCACAGGGGGCCTATCCTTCTCGTCAATTAAAATTTATGCCTCTGCCATTTCAGTACATTATAATACTGAACCAGCCTCTTCCCTCACCCCCTGCTAAAGCAATTCCTCAGAGGGGCCAAAAATTTAAGGACCCCCTCCCCCCCAGGAGAGCCCCTACTCCAGCCTGGGACCTAACTTTGTGTTGGAAAAGCTCACTCTCCCTCCTTTTGAGCCAGCTGCAACTGCAGAGCTGAAATTCCTTTCTTGGAAAACAGCCTTTCTTCTAGCTTTCACTTCAGCAAGAAGAGTGTCTGAATTACAGGCCCTCATGGCAGTGGAGCCCTTCATTATCTTCCATGCAGACAGGGTTTCCCTCAGGACCAATCCTTCCTTTATGCCCAAGGTGGTGTCTAGTGTTGCCCTAAATCAGTCTATTCATTTGCCTACCTTTTTCCTGAATCCACAAAACAAAGGAGAACAAATACTGCACTCTTTGGACATGCACAGACAACTTAGATTTTATTTGGACAGGACTAAGCCTCTCAGAAAATCTGAATAGCTGCTAGTTGGCTTTTGCTGCAGGGGCAGAGTGGAAGGCCATTTCAAAGCAAATCATTTCTAAATGGATAGCCCATTGCATTCATTTCTGCTATAAGCACCATGGAAAACCTACCCCACAGGGGATAAGATCATATTCCACCAGGGCTGCATCTACCTCTACAGCCTTTCTCAGAGGAGTCCCTACTAGGGGCATCCTAGAAGCTGCTACCTGGAGCTCTGTATATACCTTCACCAAGCATTACGACATGTCTATTTTTTCTAAATCCAGAGCTGGTTTTGCCACTGCAGTCTTGCAGGGGTTAATAGCTGGCCCTAATGCTCTCTAACTTCCTCCTCCCTTCCTTAGCTTTGGGAATCAACCCAAATGTGATGACTGCAACAGTGAAACACATAGAACATAGTACAGTTGTGTACACTTACCATAAATGTAGATGTTAAAGTGTATTCACTGTTGCAGTCCTGGTTACCCTCCCTCCAGCCCCCCTTTCCTTCGTGGTTGGTGTATTTAAGCTTTCTGGTGTATTTGCTTTTTGATGGATGTGTACCATCGCATATAATTGCTTCCCATTATGGGGGGCACCTGACATCTTTGACAAGAAAAACTGATGTAATGGTGTCGGCTGCATGTTTTATACCCCTGACAACCTGATGTCATGGAAGAAGAGAGAGCATCCGACGCAGGAATCCAAGACTCTGGTATTCAGGCCGGCAGAGGGCTACCTGCAGGCAGATAACCCAAATGTGATGACTGCAACAGTGAATACGCTGTAACATCTACATTTATGGTAAGTGTACACAACTGTACTTTCTTCCAATAGCCAGACAACCTATGCTCTCTTCACCAGTGCACATCTTATTCTCCTCCCATAGGCCGTCTAAATGAAAGTTGTATAACAGTAAATGGAGAAGATTTGTACTTTGTCTCAACAAAGCAATGTAGATCTTTTTTCAGCTGCTATCCACAGTGTTTTAGAATTTTTAGCACAGCTATTTAACGAGGAAGCAGCATATTCTACAATAAAAATGCAACTAGCTGCAATTTCTAACTTTCACGCTAGATTTGATGGTTCTTTCCTTGCTTCACATAAGCTATGCAAAGTCTTCTTGAGAGGAACTCTTCTACTCAAGCCTCCATATAAAGATCCTTTACCACCTTGGGACTTGAATCTAATACTACAGAAAATTATACAGCCTCCCTTTGAATCAGCAATTACATGTCAGCTTGAATTTCTCTCTTGGAAAACCATATTTGTGATAGCCATCACGTCTGCAAGGAGAATTTCTGAGATTCTAGCCTTGCCATCCCAACTGCCATATTTAATCTTTGGGTCTCTTTACATACTAACCTTTCTTTCTTACCAAAGATGGTTTCAGATAATACTAGCAACCAATCCATTAATTTGCCAGTTTCTTCCCTAACTTAAGCAGTTAAGGTGAATATATACTGCATTTACTAAATATTCATAGACAATTGTGTTTTTACCTTCATAGAACAAAGGACATAAGAAAAAAAGCCAATTGTTTCTCTTTTTTCTGAAAATAGATTCGGTCTTCAGTGACCAAGGGAACTCTAGCTAAATGTCTTATGGACTGCATCTCAAGATGCAAGATTACAAGTGTCAAGGTTTACAGCTTCCAAAGCCTGTGTGGCCTCACTCCACTACAGCGGAGACCACTTTAGTTTTTCAGTCAAGTATCCATGGATGACATTTGCGGTGAAGCAACCTGGGCTACCCCTCATACCTTTATTGTTCACTGCAAGCTAAATTTGATTTTCTGTGGGTAGAGCCTTTTTCGGTTCAATAGTTCTGAAGAATATTCACCCATGAGGCCACCCAGGAAAGAATGCATCTGGGGACTCTGTCCCACATGTGAGAATAAAGTTAAAAGTGACATCAGGTAAAATAGTTATATACTCACCATAATGTTCCATCTGTGTTGTCCATTTTCACCTTTTCCTCAGAAACCCACCCACCATTCCCCTATCCGTTTTTGGCTTTTGGTTGGGCGAGTTGACCTACATTATTTGTTGCTGTTGTGCAAGCCAGAAATGGTTTTATCCTTATTTAAGCTAATTTCCTCTTGTATTGTTTGATTATATGTAAACAAGATCTGAGGTAATTAGGAGAACGGTATTATGGATAATATAGTGTGCTTGAGAGCTTTTTAGTTGCCGCAAACTGTTGCAATGTCCAAGTCAGATCCAAGGGTTTGGATCCGAACCCATTTGTGAGGAAAAAGTGAAAATGGACAACACAGATGAAATGTTATGGTGAGTACGTATCCCCCCCCCCCCCGTTCCTGTGCTTAAATTTCAGAGAAACTACTCTGCTTTTCTTCATAGACAAATCCCGTCCTTCTACTAAAGGTAGGAAGAGTGGCAAACAGGATCCTCCTGCTAAGGCCACTCAGTTTTCAGAGACTCCGAAGCTTTCCTTTTGATTCTCTGTCTCTTCCCAGCCACATTCCTCTTTCTCTTCACCTTTCTTTTTCTGTTTGGCTTCATATCACTCAGGATTCTTGGGTTATGTTTGTCAGGGGTACTTCATGGTTGCCAATCCCATTCTGCTTTTATGGGCATTCCTCAGCCTCCTCAAGAACAACTTCCCTTTTTCCCAGAAGTTCTTCAAAATCTCTTCGGTACTATTCAAAAGGTGTCTGTGTCCCAAAGGGGGAAAGGTATCTACTCCAGACTGTTTCTAGTGCCCAGAAAAGAGGCCACTTGGAGACCTATTATAGACCTCTCTCATCTAAACACTTTTCTAAAAAGTGCCATCCTTTCAGATTTTTTGCCTTCAGATTCTGTTTCCTCTTCTGCTCCCTCAGGCACATATGGTGTCTCTGGATCTCAAGGATGCTTATCACCCTGAAAAGAGGATGGATTGGAATATAATTTTGTCTTTCTCTGTTGCTTTCTAGCATTTTTCCGTTTGTCTGCTTTGCCCTTTGGCCTTTCTACTGCCCCACTGGTGTTCACCAAATGCCTTGCTCCTATGAGTGCTTTTTGCAGATTTCGAAGGATACAGATATTTCGTTACTTGGACGACCTGTTGATTTCAGGCATCCTCTCCAGGCTCCCTTTTGCAAAAATCTTCATTTTGCCATTGTCCTTCAGCGCCTGGAGTTCGCTATAAATTTCAAAAAGCCTTCTGTAACTCCTTCCCAAGATCATGTTTTTTTAGGTTGCAGAATTGAGATGGTGCCACTGCTTGCATCTCTGCCACCTCAAAAGGCGTTGACTCTCCTTTCTTTCTTTCACACTCTTCTTCCTCTGGCTGAGAGCTCTGGGTTTCATGGTATCCACCATTCTGATGCTCCCTCTGGCTAAACTTAACATGAGAAAGTTTTTCAGTGGTTTCTGAAGTCAGTGTGGCTCCAACATGCACATCCCTCTAGACTTTGTAGTTCCTCTTTTTCCTTGTCTCAGACAGAAACTTCTCTGGTGGATTCAGCAGTTGTCACTGAATCCAGGGATCCTTTTCATCCCCCTCTTCCCTGTCAGGAATTGTTCACAGATGCTTCAGACATGGAATGGGGGGGGGGTGACATTTAGCTCTTTAAAAGTACAGGGGGTGTGATCACCTCGTCAGCAAAGGAGTGCATAACTGTCAGAGATGAGAGCTCTTCTACTGGCTCTTCAGGCCTTTCATCCTATTTTTCTCTCCAGGGCCTCTCAAGATGTTCGCAAACAATACCACAGTGATGTGGTATATCAACAAACAGGGAGGAAAGAAACCTTAACTTCTTTTCCGGTTGGCACTTCCGGTATGGGATCTTGCTGCTAAGTATTAAGTGACTCTTCAGGTAGTTTATATCCCTTCCAGTCAGAACATTGTGGCAGACACTCTGAGCAGGTCCTTAACTCAGTCCTATGAATGGATGCTTCACAGGGGTGTGTTTCTGGACATTATTCACCAGTGGGGTAATCCTCAAATGGATTTTGCCTCCCCTCTAAATACACAATTCCTCTGTTTTGTGCCGGAGTCTCAGGTCCCCTGGTGTGGAACGTGGATGCCCTCTCATATGTTCTTCGTGTTTCACTGTTGCAGTCATCACATTTGGGTTATCCGCCTGCAGTAGTCCTCAGTCGGCCTGATTATCGAAGTCTTGGGTCCTGCGTCGATTGCTGTCTCATCTTCCATGACGTCAGGTAATCAGGGGTATAAAGCATGCAGCAGACTCCATTACCCCAGTCTTTCTTGCCGTGCGGTGCCCGAAGCAGAAGCAGTTCGCTAGTGCCGGTCGGCCGACTCCTGAAATTTTAATTTTAGAATTTCAGAACCGAAGTCTTCAACTAAAGCTAAGTACCCCGTTGGGGAAACATTTTCTTGCTCTAAACCGATGTCAGTAAAAATGAATAATTGTATTTCTCGTGGAAAGCAAATGCCTCATAAAGATTTTCATTCGTACTGTATTCCTTGCCTAGGCCCTGACCACAACGTACCTCGCTGCTGGTTTTGTGCTTTATTTAAACAAGAACTATTCATCGTCTGTATATTTACGCTTCTAAATATTTTGGTACTCAGTTTAATTACCCAGAAATGGCTTTGGTAAGCCACTCATCTACCGACATTCCGAAAAACTCAAAGATAAAGACAGAGACAGGCCGCCTAGTTCCAAAGCTGCCGACAACGGTTCTCCTAAGCTAGTCGCCAGTTTGCCGGTACTCATTGAGGTGTTTTCACAGCCCCTGATACCCACTACTTCAGATTCACAGGCCTCTACTGAGACCCATTCGGAGTCTGGTATGCCGCGAAATACTTCAACTGTGGAACCTGCAGATGTCTCTACCTTGGATGGGTCCGGAGCCACTGTGCAGGCACCAACTTTTGAGGGTGTATTCAGGCCTTCTGACTTGCATATTAAACCAACGTCATCTTTTTCTTCAAGGTCTAAAACTCAATCCATGCCTCGAAAACAGACGCCCAGACTGCATGGTCAGGCCTCTATGCCTAAAAAAACAAATGATAAGAATGGCTGAAAACCTTATTACTTTAATCAGGGGAAGCCAACCTTCCCCCTCTGAGGCCTAGGACTGCATTTGCTTATGATTCTTCTGATCAGGATTCTGCAATTTCTGTTTCCTCTGATGACCAGGATTTACCCTTTTCTACCTATGAGGATTCTGATACAGAGGACTCTCTTCCCTCTGCTTCCCCTCAAGAGGATTTCTCTTTTGGTGAAACCTTGCAGAGCATTTTCGTTGGGAAAGCCAGGATTACTCTGATTCTAGAGGCTTAGGGATTTTTTACTCCTGCCCCAACACAGGCCTTTAGCTATCCCCCCTGTACTGGACATTGTTGATGATGCTTTTTCAGAATCCAGCTTGGCCCCTGACTCCTTACCTCCTGCTCCCAGAAAACCAGATAGATATTACAGGGTTCCTGACTCTCACAAGTTCTTCTTTAAAAATCCTAGTGCGGATCCTGAGACCATTTCACAGGGACCCAAGGGCATTAAGGCTACTACTGCCAAAAATCCTACCCCCCTCTATTAGAGATTCCAGGGCGCTGGATAGATGGGGTAAGAAGGTATACATTTCTGCAGCCTTGGCTATTAGGGCCTTAAACTGCCAGATCTGAAGTAGTTATTTCATTTGCTCTGCAACCTGTGGGTATTGGATCCAACTTCGGATCCGAGCCGGCAGCTTACCAAGCTCCAAGATCCGAGCTCCTAGCTTCTCCCCCTACCCATAATTCCCTGCTACCAACCACATTACCTCAGATCGTTTTTTGCCGCGGCTGAAGAAGCTTTCCCTTGGAAGAGCTCCTGCCTGGGTGAGAGAGTTTCTATCTTATCTTCACCAAAAAGTTTCAAAATTGTGTGTGTGTGTGTGTGTGTGTGTGGAAGTAAACCTTTTTCTACCCCTTTTTAGTGCTAGTTTTATTTTTTCTGGTACAGTTAATTTAGTTTTTCTTTGTCACTCCCCCCTCCCCCCTTAGCGTTTGGGTGTGTGTGAGTGTTTTTAACATGGCAGAAGGGCCTAAGGCCATTTTTTCCAAATGTACTGAGTGTGGCCACAAGCTTTCCCCAGCTGATGGCCACACTCAGTGCGTTTTGTGCCTGGGGGCAGCCCATCTTTCAGAGGCCTGCCAGATATGTGCGGCCTTTAACCCCCGGGCACTTCGGGATAGGAAAAACAAGCTGATCCTGGCGGGAAAGCTCCCCCAGGAGTCAGCTTCTTCTTCCGTTCGGGCTCCGGCTGTCTCAGCGCCCTCTGTTCCCTCAGCTCAACCCGGGACTCAACCTCCCACTTCGGGTTTGAGCTCTGGGGAAACTAGTGCCTCCTCAACTAAGGAGAAGAGGCACAAGGATAAGGAGGGACATAGATCCCATAAAAGGCGGGCCGAGTCTCACCCCTCGGCTCCGCCAACAAAAATAACTAAGTCTCCTTCGGGGGTCTCCAGATCCTTCTCCTCTCGGCTCCGCCTAGCTTCTCGCCGGAGCCGGAGGAGGAAGATCGGTCTCCCTCGAGGTCGTTGAGGAGGCCCTCCCGGCCTGCCTCGACTACCTCTTCCAGGTCAACCAAAAGCATCTCCGAAGCAGATATGGATCGGATGATGCGTCTGTTCTTACAGACCCAAATGCAGATGGGGGTGCTCTTGCCTCCCCCCCTCTGGGAGGGAGTGCGGCCCCATGTTTGCCCCGATCACTCCTTCTCCGACTCGTTTTCGGATCTCTGAGTCATCGGATCTGTGCCCATTCGGACCCAGGGAATTGTTGCTGCCGATAGCGCTGGTCTCTTCGCCGACTATGCCCTCGAGCTTGTCGGATCTGAGCTCTCTGGGCCAAGGGCTGAGCATCGGATCCGAGAGGAGTTGTATCTTCGGAGCTGTTGGCTTCGGAGCGCACCTCTCTCTCGGTGCCGACTGCTTCGGCTCCAACCCCGATCCCTTCCTCGGAGACAAGGAGATTGCTCTGAGACTGGCGAGGGTGATTCTCCTTCGGCTTTTGAGGTAGTGGAAAGAGTACTGTCGAGATCCTCCAGATCCCCGGTTCGGGCTTTGGATCCACCCGTACCCCCACTGTATGAGGGTCTGTCTTCCATCATCTGACCATCGGGACAGCCTGCCCAAGCCCTCCAGCTAGTTCCTGTTGAGGAACAACAACCCGTGGACAAGCACTCTTCGGATAGCCCCACTGAGGAGGTTCCTCGGAAACGTCAGTGTAAAAGGAGGCACCTGGACTCCCCCGAGTCCATTACCACCGACACGGACTTAGATGATAGGGAGGGTTCCCCAAGGTCACCCCCTGAAGATGTCTCCTTTGGAGACATCATGGAAATGTTGCATATTAGAGGGGGGTGGTCTGCCCAAAAACCTTCCCTTGATGAATCCATGTTCCTGGAGGCATTTGAGGCAGGCCCATCTGCTTCCTGGGTGTCCTCTCCAGCCGAACCCCTGGTGGACTTACTTAACACCAGGGCGTGGAAGGAGCCCGACACCGTGGAGCCAATTCCTAGGCATCCCGACAAAATACTAAGCCCCCCCACAGATAGGCAATCATGGGCCAAAGGATGCCCTGTTGATGCCATATTGGTGGCAGCGGCCACCAAGAAAGAACTCGCTCAGGAGAGTTCTCTGGTCCACCCGCCAGATAAAGAATCTTGAGCGTTGGACCGGATTGGGAAGCGGATGTTTGCTTCAGCGACCTTTTCTATAAGGGCGCTGAACTATATGGCACATACCATCAGGCTACAGCGAGACTTCATCAAGGAATATGCTGCAGCCCCCCCGGAGTCCATGTCAGTTGGAGACAGGAATGTGTTTACGACATGAATGGCCACTCTGAAATCCATCTCCAATACGTGTATGCGGCTCCTCTCTCTTGCTTCGGAGGGAGCCGCTAGAGCCAGCAGAGCAGGCTTACGACATCACGCCTGGCTCCGTCTTTGCGACTACGCGGATCCCTTCAAGGCGTCCTTCGCGAACGTCCCCTTTGACGGTTCTGCTCTTTTCGGCAAGACCGTTCGCGATACGCTGGTCCAAAGTGAAAAGGAAGGGAAGACGCTGTCTGCCGTCGGAGTCTGCTTCTCTAGTCCCCAAAGATCCTTCTCCAGGAATCAGAGGGGACAAAAGAAGCTGTGGTTCCGCAAGTCTCAGCAATCCCATCCAGCTGCGGACCACTCGTCCTCTAGAGGCAGAGGAGGACAAGGTGGACGCCAGCCCAGAGGCAGAGGGGGGCCGCGTAATTTCGGGTCTAGACCGTGGAATTTCAGGCCTGGAGAACCTTTCTCGGACAGACCTGCGCAACAGCCCTGAGGGCTTGCCCGACTGTCCCTCTCTGAAGGCAGTCGGGGGGCGGTTGATGGAGCACCTGTCAAACTGGGAGTCCCTTACAACGGATCGATGGGTGCTCCGTATCATCATTTCCAGAGGTTATTTCATTCCTTTCCTAAATCTTCCCCCCAAAACCAGACACCTCCCCGATATCCCACCCGATCAGAGGGAGGCAGCAGCTTCAGAGATTTTGAAGCTGCTAAGAAAAAGAGCCATCCAGTCCGTCCCCCCAGATCAGTCCGGATTGGGTTATTACTGAAGGTTCTTTTTGGTGCCAAAGAAAACGGGGCACCTCAGACCCATCTTAGACCTTTCCGCTCTGAACCTGTTTATACCCAAGGAAAAGTTCCGGATGGTCACTCTTCAATCTATCCTCCCCCTTCTGCGGGAGAATGACTGGATGTGCTCCATAGACCTCAAGGATGCGTACTACCACATCTTAATGGACAGACGATCCAGGAGGTTTCTCCGCTTCTGGCTCGGAGCCAGTCTATCAATTCAGGGTTCTTCCATTCGGCCTCACTTCAGGCCCAGAGTGTTCACCAAAGTCATGGCGGTGGTTGCTGCCCACCTGAGACTTCAGGGCATTCAGGTCTTCCCGTACCTAGACGACTGGCTCCTTACCACGACCAACAGGCATCAGCTCTCTGTAGCGAGAGATTATGCACTGGCTCTAGCCCACAACCTAGGCATTTCAGTAAACCTGCAGAAGTCCTGCATGTGCCCCACTCAAGCCCTGGAGTTCATAGGGGCCAGGTTGGATACTCGAATCTCTCGAGCTACTCTAACATCAGTCAGGCCTACTGAGGGCTACTGCAAGCAGATAACCCGAATGTGATGACTACAACAGTGAATGCACTCGAACATCTACATTTATGGCAAGTGTACACAACTGTACTTTTCTTGGAAGGGAATGTTTCTTCGTGCATTTCCCCCCCTCCTCTCATTCCGAAAGCCCTGTTCAGGATTCAACAGGATGCTCCCAATATCTTTGTCAGCGACTCCCTTTTGGCTGCGATAGTACTGGTTCCCTCTACTTATGCATCTAGCCAGGGGCAGTCATCCTAAGTTACCTCTCGGGGTGGATCTAATCATAACAAGACAGGGGACCTCTCATCCATCCCCAGTTGTCCAAGCTTCAACTGATATGTGAACATAGGATTTTGATTCCTGACCGACACTTTTTTTCTGACAACATGCTGCAAGTCCTGCAGGAAGCTAAGAAACCTACTACTAGGAAATCCTACTTACCAAATGGAAGAGGTTTTCTATTTAGTGTCTTTGCCCTAACCTGGACCCACCTACTGGAGATGTTCCTTTGGTTCTCACTCTCTTATTTGTGAGAGTTGCTCAATACTGGTTTAGCCTATTTTTCTGTTAAGGCCCACTTATCAACCATCTCTCCTTGTCTGCCTTTTTCTCCTAGTTTCTAGATTTGAGGTTAAACTATTTCTTAAAGGCACCCTTAATATTGGATGTCCCATGTAGCCTGTTCTTCCTCACTGGGATCTTAATTTTGTTTTGGAGAAGTTGACTCAGGCTCCTTTTTAGTGTGCTTCTTCAGTTTCCTTGCTGCAGTTTTCCTGAAAGACTGATCTTTTGTTAGCTCTTATTCTCTCAGATGGATGTCAGGGTTGCAGGCTTTTATGGGTTGTTTTCCTGTTTTGGTCTTTCATGAGGACACACTGTCCTTGCACATTAACACTTTTATGCCTAAGGTAGTTAATGAGCTATCACTGAATCAGTCCGTTAATCTATTTACTTTTCCCCTCTGTCTGGAATCTGACAATGAGAGGGTGCTGCATACTTTGGACATGCATAAGCAACTCAGGATTTATTTGGATAAACTAAGGCTATTAGAAAATTTGAAATAAACACAACTGAGCCAAGACCAAGTAGCTGCCGAAACTTTTAGTGATGTTTCCTAGTACCTCTGCTATTGCCTTCCAGGGAACAATTGCATCATTCAGACAGCCTCATTTTTATACACAAATTGACACACTTATCCAATGATTCAACACAGTAATTCAATTAGATTCAGTTGTATTCAATTAAAAACCTACCATACCTCAATGAAGTATCAAAGCATTTGAGGTGCCATAGCATTTGAAGTGTCAGAGCATTCCCAAACGAAATGCTAAAAATCATTTGCTAAAGACATTTAAAGTGGCCACCCTGAGAAACTTGCATATAAAACCCCAAGCAATGTATTAACTTACACTTCATAAATTGAGATTTAGCTCTAAATTTAATCCATTAGGGTAAAGAGTTTTAAAATGAATGATGACCTTTGTTTCCATTTTTAATAAGATGTGTACATAATCTACCCCTTGAGTAAAATATGGCTTGGCCAAGATAATAAGGAAAAAAGAAGAAAGTTTTATTACAACCATGTGCAGAATGAAAATGTTTGGTAACTGGGTTATCCAACCTAACATTTTTTATGTCCCCTAGGTGCTCTATTATCCGCTTCTTGACCATTCTTCTGGTGTGCACAATATACCATTTTGTGGGTATACACTCACAACCTATGATATATACCACTCTACACATGCTGCAATTAAAACGGTCAACAGCTTTATATTTCCTTCCATTAATCATGCCATTTAAATGTTTTACCCTGACTCATACCATACACTTACCACATGGATAAGCCTCCAACCGGTCTACTCTCCTTGTAGCATCTTTTCAAATTTAACAACTCTTTCAAATTCAAAAACCTACTATAGGAAATCATTACCCTTTCTGGGAAGATTTCACCCAAACTTTAATCTTGTTTAACAGTTTAACAATGGGCCAAAATCTTATAACCAACTCCCTTAAATGTTTCGAAAAGGGGGAAAACCTGTTGACAAAATTGTTCCCACTTCTACTTTCTACATTCTCATTCATCCAAAATTCATCATTATACCCCCCCATCTCCTACCGAGGACACCTCCCATTGTGGGAATGCCCCTCACTTTCATCTCCGCTTTACTTAACACCTCTAAAGCATAATCTGTGCTTGACAACCTGTTTGTAAATTTATTGAACTCTTCATCTAACTGCACTTTGTTAAACATGTTATTAAAAATACACTTGTACTCACTATAAGGTAGGGAACTCAGAAGATGGGGAGGGTGCATACTATCACCACACAGAAAATTATTCACTGCTGTTTCTTTAAAGTAGGGTCTAAAAGACACCTTACTGTCAGCCCCCACATAATATTCAATATCAAGAAACTGCATGATTTTTTTGCAAGTCTTGTACATTAATTCCAGTCCACATATATTCTGATGTAACCCCTTCATAAACCCATTGAATTCACCCACATCACCCTTACATATGAAAATCAAATCATCAGTGTAACGCCTATAGATGACCACATGCTGAGGATAAAAATTGATGTAAATATTTAAGTTCTCAAAAAAAAAAAAAAAAAAAAGCATAGATGGGGGCAAACGATGCTGCCACCGCTGAGCCCTCCTTTTGCAAAAATATTGATTTCTCAAACAAAAAATAATTGTGTGCGAGGGCAAATTCTAAGAGCTGCAACAAAAAATTGGTTCTCTGGCCTTCGCCCATAATCCTACCCAGCACTTCCAAACACCATCTTTTGCTAATGCTGGTATGCAATGATCTAACATCCATACTGACCCAATAAAAATCTCTTTCCCATTGCATACCCCACCAAATCTGAAAATTCCTTCCCATTCCTAATATGTGAAGGAATTTTGACCAGATGTGACTTTAAATGGGCAACCAAGAAAATAGCTACATTCTCTAAATACACACTTATTCCAGATACGATAGGGCTGTCTGGAGGATTCCTCATATTTTTATGGACCTTGGGTATTACAAAAAAAACTTGGCATTCTTTGGATGTTTGATGTATAATTTCTTGATGTCACTGGAGGAGAGAAAAACCCAATCACTCCCCCCTTTCTAATAACTCCAATAAAAAATAATTGTATTCAACAACAGGGTTACAATTCAACTTCTGATAAACACTGTTGTGCAGCAGTAAGTCTTCAGCCATTTTGTTGTAACCATGTTTGGGCATGATATCCCAATTGCCCTCCTTGTCGGCTTGAACAAAAGTGTATTCCCCATTTAAGCCACATTACATTTGAAGGGCTTTCCACTCATTTTTACTCATTTAGCTAATCTGATCAGTTATTTCTTTCTTTTCATTGTATATCTTTGGGAGTTGCTGCAGCCAAGCAAACTTTTTCTTTTTGGATTTCTAAGACTATTTCCTTTTGTTATACTTTTCATGGCACAAGCCTTCCATCAGTTAAGGCTCATTTCTAGAGCTGTGGCTTCTTTGAGTGCTTTTTTCAAGGGCTTAGATACTAATTTTATTCTTGAGGCAGCTACCTGAACTTCTGTGCATACCTTTACCAAACACAAGTGGGATGGTATCTCTAGAGCTAGGGCTGGTTTTGCTAGTGCTGTTCTTCATGGCTTTTTTGGGGGCTTTTCTGTGCCTCCCCCCTCCCAAGTTTTCCCTTGAGCTTTGGAACTCTCTTATCTGTTAAGAATACTGCAGCTTTGAAGGTAAGGACATAGTATTGTATAAAATCTTACTGTAACGGTAGATGTCCTTGCCTTCACTGCTGCAGTATTCACTCCCTCCATCCCCCTAGTCTTTTGCCTTCCTTGATATACAGGTTACCTGTTCAATGTCTTGGGCTGCGTTCCTACTGGGAAGCATTCATTTTTGATTGTTAGGCCTGTACGTCACCTTTTTGACCTACTGTACGCAAGGAATGTTTGGGGTGATGTTCGGCATACATTTTTAAAAGCAACAAGTAGTCTTTGGTAGGCTGGCCAGGTATTTGGGCTTCCACATTGGGGAATCTCATCTGTTTAGAATACTGCAGCAGAGAAGGCAAGGACATCTACCATTACGGTAAAATTTTACACAACTGTACTTTCTTTTCAGCCACCCTGGCTGTAAAGGCCTTCAATAGCCGGTTTCAACATGCAAAAGTTAAAATTCCAGAGGTACAGCCTTGTTTAGTTGAGACAGAATCAGATGGGGATGGAAGATGAGGGCTTAGAAGGGAGATCCTTGACTTAAGCAACCTCAGTGCCCAGGTTGCTGTTGAATGTGGCTGTGATGCTGCAGATGCATCTTGCATGGCAGCTGCTATGGGTTTTTGGGTTAATGCACATGCCTAGCCCTTCCAGAGTATGTGAAAGCACAACTTCTGGAAACCCCTCTGGATAAGGAACTTTTTTTTAGACCCCCTATGGAGAAGGTGGTAAAGAAACTTGAGGAAAAGGGGGAAAATTCTAGTCTGACAAAGATTTTTTTTTAATTTACCATCACCATGGTACATAATTACCCAAGTAAAGGCTGTTCCTTCTATCTTTAATAAGAGGAGACCAAAGCCCACAAGGAGAAGAACTGCCACAGAAACGAATGGCATGCTGATGGGAAAGGGACCTTGGGATACTAGGGTCCATGACAATCATAAGGGGCAGCTATGACTTGAAGCAACAGCTATCTCCTCAGCAATCTCAACCCCTTTCTTGTCCCATATCCATTCCTACCCCAGTCAGTAACAGAAAGTAGGCTGATCTTCCCAAAGCAATGGGAAGTCATGACTCTTGGCAGATATGTCCTGCAGATAATAAAAAGGGTTTACAGACTTTGTATCTGAAAGAAACCAAAAATGTTCATCATTCCCACTGCCTCGGTGGAAATTTGGGTTATCTGCCAAGGGAACCCAGTACTGGCCAGATTCTCCTCCCTCTTTCTTTTTGTGACAGCTGATTGAGCATATCCTGAGAGGGAAGCCTTCAGCTATGGCTGGAAGTGAGTGTTCAGTCTTTTTGCCATCCAAAGAAGACAGTCATCTGATTTTTCACAAGATCCACTGCTGATTTTTTTCTGGCTTACTGTTCAGATGTCCTCTCACTTTGTTATTATTCTTTCTAATTTTTATTTAAAAAATATTTATTTTAATATTTTATTTCTGTCAGTGTTTACATTAATTCATATGGGAATTTCAGCTTGTAGCAGTGCTTATTTGGCTTCTGTCTTTGACAAATGCTTGTCTTTACTGTGTGAGGAAACTTTCAGTACGTCTCTCAAGTGTATAATATATACGTGCTGTTAGACTATGGGGTTATTTCATGCAGTCAGAACCAGAAATTAATCACAGCTGTCTTTGCTGCTGTAACTCTGCTTTTTTTCATCTTTTGACAGAAAAATATTGCAGAACTTGGGGTTTTTTCAGCATTTATACATTTTTGCTAGATATATGACTTTGTATTTGTAATATCTAATTGAAGTTTTACTGCTAATAACATTATTTGAATGCACAGTTGAGATTTTACTCTGACAAGAAAATATGATTTCAATTGCTATTAAAAATTATTTTATGGATGTTTAACAGGGTTAGTATGTTGAGCTCATTTTATGCAGGTTTGGTACGTTGGTTGCTTTGATGTTTCGACTTTGTGTACTGGAAATTCTTTAACTTCTTACAGTTGGAAAAGTATTCTGAACACATTTCAGACTATTTTTGTGATAGTGGCACACTTTGGCAGAGTTTAGTTTTTGTGGGGACATACTTTTTACTAGAAATTCTAAGTGCCTATTGTGATTATCCAGTACTACCAGTTTTTTGTTCTGGCTGTTTTCTCCCATGACTTGATGGACTTTAACTCAGGTATTCCCCCCCACCCCAATCAAATCCCAGGTGCACCTAAAAATAAAAACAAAAGTATGCCTCACCCTATGGTGAATGATTGTCTAGGACACTGCTTAGCCCACAGGTCACTTACCTTTTGCCTCATCTCTCTCCAATGTAGCTTTGCCTGCTACTATGGGATGGGGTTTAGAAGCATCCTCTGGAGTTTTTATACCTGGCACAAGTATGGGAGAACCAAACCCTTTAAGTGCATGAGTAGGCTTGGGTTAAATGTCCCTTGTCAGTCATAATACTTTTATCTCCGGATATTTTATCTAGAAATGAAGTTCACAAGAAAAATAAACAGAAGCTTTATAATACAGCTGATACATCAGCCTTATAAACAGTTATAATCTGATTATTTTCCTTTGCTATGAGTGCTCTGCAGACATGTAATTCTCATGGCTGTGTTCCCATACATAGCTCTAATGGCAGTTTGGCTAGAGACCTTTCTGTTTCAGAGAATGATGTAAAATCTGAGGACAATGGTGGTTTTCTTGTTGACACCAAGTCCAGCCACTCTGATCCTTCAGAAGGTGAAGCTGAGCTTAGGTCCAAATAAGTGATCTGAAGTTGTTGCTTTCATTTGATCTTCAACCTCTGGGAATATGGATCCAGTACAGATCCAACCCGGCTGCATTTTCCAGCATCGGATTTTATCTCCAAGCTCGTCCCCTACCCATAATCCCCTTTCTCCCTCCTCCCCTCAGATCTCGTTTGCCGCTCTTACTGTCAGCATCGTGGTCTGTTGCTCCAGGTTCCTGGTAAATGATTTTCATATATTTTTCTGTTCCTTTTCATCTTTTTTAGCTCGTTTGACCCTTTTCTCTATTTTTCATCCCTTAACCTTCTTGCACTCTGCCATCAGTCCTGCAATCTTCAGACACACACTCACATGCTCACTCTCATGCTCGTGACTGTCTGTCGCGTGCTCTCTCACACTCAACGGCCCCATTCCCTTCCTTTCTTCTACTTCCCTTTAGTACTATGTGTGGGTGTGTGTGTGCATGTGTGATCCAATACCATGGCAGAAACCCCCAAGCCAGGGTTTTGGAAAGGTAAAGTGTGTAGCCATAACCTCCCCCCTTTTGATGGACACACTCTGTATGTTTGTCTAGGAGTCCCCCACCTATACACCTCCTGTTCGATCTGCATGGGCTTCAACCCCCGCATATTGATCAACAGGAGAAACAAGCTGATCTTGAAGGGCCTCCTTCCTTCACCTTCTGCGGAGGTCTCCGCATCTACTTTTTGTTCTTCCTCCGCCCTGACCTCTGGGACTCAACCTCCTGCCAAGAGGGCCGTGGAGAAGTTCTGACAAAAAAAGTGGGACAGGTCCAAGAAGTGGTCCTCCGACCCACGCTTCCTTGGCTGCACCAACTGCTAAGTCTCACCTGGCTCCCAGCCCAGACTCACCTCTGTTCTGGTTGTCCCGCTTTTCCCCAGAGCCGGAGGTTTCTCTGGGCTGTTCTTCTCTTTTGGCCTCTCCCTGGCACCTTTCCAGGCCTGTACCCGTGGCTTCCTCCATACAGCCCACCTGCAGTCTTTCTGAAGCCGAGGTGGACAGGATAGATCCAGATGGGAGTGTTGCTGCTCCCTCGCCCTCTGGGGGTGGGAGCATGCAGTCCACCTTTATTCCCATTGCTCCTTCTCTGATCTGACCTCTGGCTTCGGAGTACTTGGGTCTTGGGTCTCGATGCATTGAGGGGTTTGCACCAGTGGTACCAGGTACCTCTACGCTGACCATTGCCCTGAGTGGTTCGACTCTGACTAGTTCGGAGCAATAACCTTGGTGCCAGATCCAAGGGGATGGTGTCAGCTTAGATGTTTTCAGAGTCGGCCCGTCCACTGAGTCTCGGCACCTGGAGACTCTGATCCTATTCCCCCATCAACTCAGAGGGATACGAATCCAGCCTTGGTCCCAGCTTCTGGGATTCATTCTCCATCTGCTTTTGATGTGGTGGAGAGAGTTCTCTCAGCCCCCTCGAGACCTTTGATGCTATTGTCCTTGGACCCCACCCAGGTTCCCTTTCTTTTTGGGCTGGATTCCGCCAGCCTGCTCCCTCTCCTCCCTAGGGAGTTCCCCTACAGGAACGGCCAGAAGTTTCTGAGTCCTCGCCAGAGAGCTCCCTCGGAAACATACATGTAAAAGGGAGGCACTTGGACTCCCCACAAGAGTCTCTCACAGAAGACACCGACTTAGAGGAAGGGGAGGTTCCCCCCCGGATGATTCCTTTGGAGACATCATGGAAATCCTATGCCAGCATGGGGGGGGGGTCTGTCCAAAAACCCAGCCAGATGAGTCGGTGTTCCTGGAAGTGTTTGGTGCAGAAATCCTCTACCTCCTGGATGTCCCCTTCCGTGGATCCTCTTGTGGATTTGATTGCATCTCTTGCATGGTAGGAACCCGACATGATGGAGCCCATCCTAAGTGCCCTGATAAGATTCTTATTGCACCTTCTGACAAGCAGCATAGGTCTAATGGGTCCCTGGTTGATACCATGGTGATTGAACTGCCACCGAGGAAGAGCTCACTCAGGCGAACTCTATGATACATCCATTGGACCGAGAGTCTCAGATCATGGACCATTTCAGGAAGTGGGTCTACGCTTCAGACATGTTTGCCGTACGTGCGCTGAACTTTATGGCACGTGATCAGACTTCAGCGGAATCTAGTCAGAGGTCGCTGAGTCTGCCCCAAGGTCCATATTGGCGGAAAAGAAGGTATTCTCATCCCATATGGCCACCCTCACTTCCATTTCCAACACCTGTATGATGCTCCTGTCACATGCTACCGAAGGTGTCTCTAGTGTTGCCGGCACAGGAGTTGCTGTCAGGTGTCACGCCTGGCTCTGGGTTTGTGGATTCTTGGAGCCTTCAAGGGGTCTTTTACAAATGCCCCTTATGATGGTTCTACCCTCTTTGGAAAAATAGTATGAGACATTTTAGTAAGAGCGAGAAAGATGGGAAGACCTTGTCTGCCATCTGGATCTGCTGCTCAACTCCACAATGATACTTTTCCCAGAATCAGTGTGGGTGAAGAAGATGTGGTTCCAGAAGTTTTGGGGCTATTCCCAAGATCCTCAGGACCCTCCCCCAGAGGCAGAGGGGGATATGATGGACACTGTCTTCGTGGCAGAGGGGGTCTGAGGAATCAGGGGTCTTTGGGATTCCTTCACAGACAGACCCATGCAGCAGCCCCAAATGGTTGGCCAGACTGCTCATCTCTGGAGGTACTCTGGGGACGTATTTCGCTGCACCTAACAACCTGAGAGTTGATCACAGAAGATTATTTGGTGTTGCAAATCCTATCCAGAGGCTACTGATTTCCCTTCATTCAAATGCCACTTCTGCCCAAACACCTCCTGGACTTCCCACCTGCGCAATGGGAGGAAGCAGCCAGTTGTAATCTTCAAGCTGCTCGAAAAACGAGTCATCCAGCCCAGACCATTTCCAGATCAGGCATCTATTCCAGGTTCTTTTTAGTGCCAAAGAAGATGGGGGAACTTAAGTCAAATTCTGGATCTTTTAAACTTAAAACCTGTCAGTTGCCAAGACAAAATGCCAGATAGGCACTCTCCAGTCCATTCTGCCCTTCCTGCAGAAAAATGACTAGATGTAATCGGTGGACCTTCATGGTGTACTACCACATCAAAATAGACAGGCCCGCTCGGAGGTTCCTCCACTTCCAGCTGGGGGGCCAATCATTACCAGTTCAGAGTGCTACCCTTTGGTCTCACCACCGACCCCAGTGTGTTCACCAAAGTGATGGGCAGTGGTGGATGCTCACCTGCAGCTGCAGGGATTCCAGGTCCTCCCTTACATGGACGATTGGCTCCTTTCTGCTCCCTCCAGGTATCGACTCTGTCAAGCCAGGGATCTCCTTCTCCAGACATCCCACCAGCTGGGCATAATCATAAAGCTCATCAATTCCCTGTTAGACTCTGTTCAGGTTCTAGATTTCATTGGGGCTTGGGTAGACTCCACTCTGACCAAGGCTTTCCTAGTTCAGACACACTTTCAATCTTTCAGACATCATGTGTTGTACATTGTTCAGACCCGTTATCCCCCTACAGAGTCCGTTCTTTGGTGTTGGTGTCCATGGCAGCCACGATCACCCTGATTCCCACGGCTTGTCTGCATATGAGGGTTCTCCAGTGGACCCTAGCGGTCCAGTGGTCCTATTAGATCTGCCGTTATCTCATCCAGTTCATTTGTCTTGGGCCTGTAGGGATTTGCTTCTCTGGTGGCTTCAATCCGCAGACCTTTTCCTGGGTAGCCAGTTTATCCTCCCTGCCCCTATGACCACAGTGACCACGGACACCTCTCCACTCGGGTGGAAGGGGCATTGTATTGGAAGGACAGTCCAAGGCATGTGATCTGCTGTGGAGACACATCTGCATATCATCATCCTGGAGATGAGGGTGGTGCTCGTGGCGTTGCAAGCTCTTCATGACCATCTTCCCCAAGGGATGATTACCATCCAGACAGACATGTCTGTAGTGTGGTACATCAACAAACAGGGGAGAACCAGGTCCTATCCCCTTTGTCACAAAGCCATGAGATTGTGGGAATGGGTGATCTCCACCGGCTGTTTTCTGGTGGCAATGCACATTCTGGGGAGGTCCAGCATTCTGGCGGACAGGCTCAGCAGATCTATTCTGATGCCTTACGAGTGGTATCTGAATCCTTCAGTACCAGAACAGATCTTTCTGAAGTGGGGTCGGCCTTGCTGCGATCTCTTCGCCTCTCCTTCCAACGCAAAATGCAGTGGGTTTTTCGCTTTGAACCCCTCTCCGGGGGAGCCCCCCAAGAGATGCTCTAGCTCATGCTTGGCCTCCCAGTCTTCTGTATGCTTATCCCCCACTTCCTCTCCTTACGAAATTCATAAAGAAAGCTTGATGGCTGGGGAGCTTCATGATCCCTCATTGCCTCCATCTGGCCTCACCAAGTTTAGTTCCTCTCTCTAGTCTCATGCAGTGTGTCCTCCTTGGACATTACATCCGGTTCTGGATCTGATTTGTCATCCCTTAGGGATGCCACACCCAGATCTAATCTGTCTGAAGCTTACAGCTTTGTTGCTCCAGTTCCAATGATAGCTAGGACTCCCGTGCTGTCTTCTCCGGCTAAGAAGATTTTAGTAGTGGCTCACAAATCTTCTACTAAGAAGGTCTATTCTAGTAAGTGGAAACATTTTTTGATATAGTTGTCTTTGCATGATTTGGACTCTTTCACTACTCTAGTCCCTGACATTTTGGAGTTTCTGGTAGATATTTTTCAGCAGGGTGCCAGTTTTTCTATGGTTAAGGTCCAGCTGGCAGCTAGCTCCAATTTTCATATAGGAGACCATTTGGCTTCCCTAGCCTCCTCCAAGCATTGTAAAGCCTTTTTGAAAGGTACCTTTTTACTTAGGCCTCCAGTGAAGGACCCTATGGCTCCCTTGGGATCTTACTTTAGTCTTACAAACATTGGTGTCTTTCCCTTTTGAACCAGCAGCTACAGTGGATTTACAATTCCTGTCTTGGAAGACAGCTTTTTTGGTTGTTATTACCTCGGCTAAAGCAGTGTCTGAGATTCAGACCTTATCTGTCAAGCCCCCTTGTATAGTGTTTCATAAAGACAGAGTTTCCTTACGGATGAATCCATCCTCCCTTCCGAAAGTGGTTTCAGAATCTAACATCAACCAGGTCATCAATCTCCCTGTTTTCTTTCAGCACTTCCAGAATAAGGGAGAGTATAAATTGCATTTACTTGATGTTCATAGGCAACTAAGCTTCTATTTGCATAGCACAAGTCCTTTTGTGTGATCAGCTGTTTGTTCCTTTTCTAAGCCTTTCTTAGACAAACCTCTTTCTAAGGTAACTATTGCTCATTGGATCTCTTTGTATAGTTTTAGCCTATAAAGCCAAAGTATGATCTCTGCTAGGTCATGTTAGGGTGCATTCTAACAGGTCTGTGGCTACTTCAGCGTCCTTTTGGTGTAGGATTTCTTTGGATGACATTTGCTCTGCAGCTATTTGGGCATCATCACACGTTTATTTCGCATTATAAGTTGGATCTCCAGTCCAGAGGCAGGGCATCCTTTGGCTCCACTGTGCTCCGGAACATCCTTCCATGAGGACCTCCCAGGGTATTTTGGTAGCTGGCGACTCTGTCCTACGGGTTTAAAAAAAAAAGCTGTGTAGTCACCATAACGTTCCTTCTGAGTTATTGCTTTTCATTTGTCTTCAACCATCTGTCCCTCCTTCCCCTTGCCTTATGTGGGCTGTGTGGTGGACCGGATGAAAGAGGCATAGCCCCTACTGTAGTAAGCTTCTGTCTTTCTTATAATGTTTTCAGGGTACTATGGCCTAAATGTTAGGCACTTGGTTAGGTTGGGGTGCTACTACTGGCAGCAAACTCTTATCTGGGGGGGAGGATGGAGACTGGGGTTATGGGTAGGGAAGGAGCTTGTAGCTCGGATCCGATGCTGGAAAATGCAGCTGGGTCAGATCCGTACTGGATCCATATTCCCACAGGTTGAAGACAAATGAAAAGCAACAACTCAAATGGAATGTTATAGTGAGTGCATAACTTTTTTCACTTTTCCTCTGTTTGATTACTAGATACAGTGATGCATTTGCTTGGGAACATTTGGGAGATACTCCAG
This sequence comes from Protopterus annectens, assembly GCF_019279795.1. Lineage (NCBI taxonomy): Eukaryota > Metazoa > Chordata > Ceratodontiformes > Protopteridae > Protopterus > Protopterus annectens. Next base: position 1,738,285,084 of record NC_056739.1, on the reverse strand, counting down.
AGCTAGGCAGGGTATAACCTTATAGAGGATGAGAGGCCCAATTCTGTGGCTGCCCCCTCGCCAGACTTAGAAGATTCTTATAAAGCTGCCTGCAGGACATAGTATGTATTCCAGTAGTCCCTAAAAAAAAAAAAAAAAACTCAGAAAATATGGGGCCACCTCTGATATGATGGATCTCTTATTTGACTCTATGGTGTCCTCAGCTGTCTACTCAAGTAAAAGGTCCTTGGTTTCATCTAATTCAGTTCCCTGTGATTAAGAGGAAAAAACGTTAGGTTTTTAGGACAAAATGGTGTCTTTTTCTAGTAATCTAGCCTTTAGAATGTTAAATTATCAAGGCTATATGGGAAAATTTATTTTGCGGTGTGTGTACAGTTTGGATTTTGCTGCATCCTTACCTGCAGAGCAAACGTTTTGCATGAATAAAATTGTTTTTAATTTGACTCTGGTTTCAAAAATGTGTTTTGTGAGGCATGCTTAAATTTGCAGAGAGAATTCCAAGAAATGTGCTGCTTTTATTGTATTAAAGTGGTTTGTTTGGTTATGTAATCAAAACCTCTCTGATTTAAAAGTTGAAATTTGGATTTTATTTTTAAGTTCTGAATTGGTGTTTGAGAATCTGTGTAACAGGGGGCCCAAACTGTGGGATAAGTGACAAATTTAATGCATGTTTCTAGGAAGTTTCATGTACCGAAGTTCTTCTTAATCAAGGTGCCTTCTTTCAAGGGGCAGGACGCACACAAATCCCAGGCAAACAAAAGTTAGGCATCCAAAATAAAATTGCAGGAGGATAATTCTTAACAACAACAAAAAAAAAGGGGCAAGAGGTTCCTTTCCAAAAAAAGGATAAAACCCTGCAAAGGAATGACAGTGCCGAGTCATGGAGCACCCTTACTGCCACCCTTTCTGCCCTTCCTTCTCTTCTTCACTTCCTCATTCTCTCAAGCACTCTTCCTCTCTCTCTCTCTCTCTCGCTCTTTCAACCTGGCTGCATTGCTGCAAATTGTCTCAAAAGGGTTCTGAGAATAACTTGGAATGGGTGCACTTTGACAGTGGATATAAAATCCTCCCCTTTTCAAGTGATTTCTCCCACACCCACCCAACCAGACAGAGTTGTTTCCTCCAGTGCTTTATCACTTGCTAGAAGCAGGGATCAGAAAAAACAGTGGCTGAGATACACAAACATAAAGAATTTTACTTCAGAAACTTTTTGGGATCAAAAAGGAGCACTTTTGGAGGGACCAGTTGTAGATTTGGCCTTTTGTAAACACCTTTGGAAGTGTTCTGACGTTCAAAATGCTTACCTTCCAGACCACAGTTTTGTGGTGACTCCTTGATCTTGAAGAATGCTTATGTTCCTGTTGCTTCCATTTTCAAGAAATGTTTTTGCATTACCAGTTTTCTGCATTATCCTTTGGATTATCTGCTGCACTTTGAATGTTTTACAAAGTGTTTAGCTCCAGTGGTTGCCTATTATAGAACACAAAGCATCCACATGTTTCCTAATTTAGACTTGCTGATTTGTGCAGATTCTATTTTTGGGTGCTGGGAGTCCTCAGACAAGGTTGCATCCCACCTTTCCCACATGTGCTTCCAGCCGAATCTTCAAAAGTCCATCACTCCCACTCAACAAATTATTCTCCAGGATGCTGGATAGACATGGTAAAAAGGATGGCCTTCCCACCAGAAGATAAAGTTTTGACTTTTGGCATTTTCTTGGATCTTTTTCTCTTTGACGAGGCCTCAGCAGGAGAGTTCAAAATTCTAGGCTTCATATCATAGCATCAGTGATCCTCATGATACAACTAGCCAGACTTCACTTGGGAAACATTCAGTGGTACTCAATTGTTTGACCCAGCACATTCATCTCTTGGATTCCGTCAGGTCTGGGCTGTATCTCCGGAACCTCAGCTCTGTCATCCTGGCTTCCTCCCTTGGGCCCCATAGATCCAAAGTTATTGGGCCTGGCTGTGTTTCCACCCTCATTGTTAGATCCGAAGGCTTGGTCGATTTTGACTCTGACCACCACCTTGGTCTCCTTTACTGCAGTTGCGTTTGACCAGAGTGGAACTCTGAGCTGATGTGGCAAGACAGGAATCTCCAAGTTGAGTTCCACTATCCCAGCTTTGGTTTATCCCTTAACTTGGGTTGTATGCTCTCGACAGCTCAGCTCTGGTCTCCTCTTCGCTTCTGGCATGTCTCCGGCGTTTTTGGATCCTGGGACTGTTTGCTTCCAGCAGCCAGCTTCTGCTTCCACCTTCAACAGCGTGGAGAGGATGTTCTTTGGTAAGGAGATGGGGGGTGGTCTTCCACAGCTGTTGTCCCCTCCTCCTGCTCCTCACCTGTACCTGTGACCAGCCATCAGTCTGCTCTGGGACAGCCCGCACTTGTTGGTCTTCAAGCAGCCACCTTGCTGGGATCCCTACCTCTTTCAATCTCTAGAGTCTTTAGAGTGGGAAGTATCTGGTAAGAGGAAGGACCTGGATTCCTCAGAGTTCCTCACCGAGGATACTGATCTTGAAGAGGGAGAAGGGTTCTACAAGTCCTTGCGTGATGACAACTCCTTTGGCAACCTTTTGGAACTACTTTGCTATTGTGGGGGACGGACTACTGAAGCCCCTTCTCCAAATGAGTCGGTATTCCTGGATCCATTAGTGTGGGCCCATCCATGCCCTGGTTGTTTTCCTATCAGGATGCACTCATTGATCTTTTGTCTCGGAGGGCAAGGAAGGGACCTGTTACAGTGGAGTCGATCCTCAAGAAGCCTGTCAAAATCCTTGCACATTAAGGATCAGCTTCACTGGAGTAAAGATCCAGCTATGGATGCAAACATTGTGGTACCGGATCCCATTTTGGATCTTATTTCTCATCCAGTAGGTCTGGGTCCGCCCAACCTTCAGTCCCTCAAATTAACTGCATGATCTCAGCTAAGTCTTTATAAATCCTTCAAAAGTATTTTTATTATTTTTTGTAGTTAGTTTGTGATTGTTTTAGGTTCCCTTTAGTCTATTGATAGTTTGTTTTTAAAATTTACATTTAAAACTTAACTTTAATTCCTCGCTTGGTTCGGAGTTGTTTTTGTGTTGTTTGTGGGCCTGTGTGTGCTGCTAGTTAGCACTAATTGTCTGTTTTTTTTTTTAAAAAAAAAAAAAAAAAAACTTTAGTTTATGTCTAAAGCCTAAAGGCAATTTTTTCGAGAAAGTGTGGGGCAATAAGCTTTCCTGCTGATGGCTACACTGTGCATTCGATGCCTTGGGATTGAACACCTTTTTCCAGTTCACTTGATTGCCACAAATCCCAAGCTATCAGTGTTGTGCATATTTTCTCCACTTCCCAGAAGCTGCCTGCTAGGAAAGTGTTTGCAAGTAAATGGAAGAACTTTGCTGTTTGGGTAGATTTACTGGGGTTCAATCCCTTTTCTGCTCCCTTTCAGATGGATTTTCTTGCAGATTTGTTTAAAGCACTGGTAATGTTCCCTTGGCTGCACTGAACATTGTTTCTCCAAGGTACCTTTTTTTTGGGCCCTCCCATTCGGGAGCTTGTCTCTCCATGGAATTTACCCTTTGTGTTGTAGGTCCTTGCAGGCCCCTCCTATGAGCCTTCTGATTCAGATCTGAAGTTTTAATCTTAGAAGACATTGTTCCTGGTGACTTACTTCGGCCAGGCGAGTGTCTGAGCTACAAGCTCTGCTATTCCCCCATACTGGGTGTTCCACAACAATAGGTTTTCCCTTCTCATGGACCCTTTTTTCTTCCTAAGGTGGCTAATGAGAATAATTTGAATCACTCTATTTACCTGCTGTATTTTTCCCAGCTTTTCTAATAAGGTTGCATACTTGTTCCATTGTTTTGATGTGCATAAACAATTGAGATTGTACTTGGACAAGGCAAAATCTTTTTGGAAGTCCAATCAGTTTTTTTTTTCCAACTCTAAATTTGGTAGACCAGCTTTAAGTTATGTTAACCAAGTGGCTGTCCGACTGCATTTCCTTTTCTTATACCTTGAGAAGTAAGACTTTGCATTGCAAACCTAAAGGTCACTTAAACAGTGCCATGGCCACTTATGTGACTTTTTTCTCTCCAGAGCATCCGTAGATGTGTGTACAACAGTTACTTTGGTAGGCTCTCACACCTTTGTTTCTCACTACAAACTGGATATTCAGTCTATGTCCAGGGCTTTATTTAGCTCCACCATGTTACAGAATATCTTTCCTTGGATCCTCCCAGGGGTGTTGCAATGGCTGGGGATTCTGTCCTGCAGGTTGAAGCCAGACAAAGAAGTCAACATGGGATATGCAAGTTATGTACTTACCATAACGATAAATCTGTGTTGTCTGTCTCCATCAGGTTCAGCCTTCCCTCTCTCCTGCTACTGCCTGTATGACTAGTGTTTACTCCTAGGATAACAGAGTAAGATAGCTTTGTTTCCTTGTCTTGGAGTCCTTCGTCATCCTCCTTTATGTGGTTCTATTACAGTGGTGTTAGATTAAGAATGGGCATACTTGATGTGAGGATCCTGTAGAGAGCAAGGAATTGTAGGTAGGAGATGCAGAGCATGGTGAGCTAAAGTCTTGTAGAATTGTCTAGTTTCTGATCCAGTAACACAAAGGTTGAATCAGACTGAGTTGGACAACACTGATCTATTGTTAAGGTAAATACATAACTTTCTTGATCTGATGTCCTTTTCATTATTCCTCACAACTGTGTCCTTGGATCTGACAATCTGATCTGAACTGGCCATTCCAAAAGACAGTTGCCTCCAATCTCGAGCTCCTCTCACAATGCCCTACCGCTTCCCCAACCCCTCTGATCTTGTTTACTGCCTTCCAGGACAGGCGTGTCTACACTGATCTCGACTTAGTCTAAAGTTAAGTGCTATTTCCATGTTTTTTCATATCCTTTTTTGTCTGAATTCCTACCTAAACTCTATTAGAACCTTATTTATTCCTCCTGCCCTTTTTTAGTTTGTTGGGCATTAGAGTTCTGTATTTCTGTCTCCCTCTTTTCTTTCCCTTCAATACGGCCATTGGCCTACGTCCTTCTCCCTTCACTAACTTTCCTTTTTCTACAAAAAAAAAAAAAAAAAAATTCCTGGTATTTTTTAGTTGCTTACTTTAGCTTTTTAGTAGCTTTGTGGTGCAAGTGGTGTATGTTACTGATCTACTGACAGTCAGTAACTGCTGTGGTTGGTGTGCACGTGGTGTTTGCTTTGCTGTAATTGCGTGGGGTGTGCTCAATGGAGGACAAGCCCATTGGTTGTAAGAGGTGTGTCTCCTGTGGAGACAAAATTCCAAACTCAGACTCCCACAGCAAGTGTGTATACTGTTTAGGTGCTGCTCATTTGGAGCAGAAATGTAAGGTTTGTGCGACCTTTATCCCCCATGCTTTAATGGACTGCTTACAACAAGTTAATTCTTAAAGGACTGTTGTCTTCTTCCAGCCAAGACTCAACAAAGCTTGGAGTTTCAAAACAACCAAAGAAAAGGGTACTTCCAGTTTCCTCTGAGGTTTCTACTGCAGTTCCGGAGAAGAAGAAAAAAAACTGATGTATCAATCACCATCGGATCTTAGGAAGCTCTCAGGTCTCCTTTGGATCAGAAGAGTACCTCGAAGCTAGCACTATTCACCCCCCCCCCCCAATGTTGTGCCTTCTCAGATCCAAACTACTTCGGATCCAAATACCTTGGAGGGTGCCTTCAGATTCATCAGAGGTTGTTGTCTTTCAGAGCTCACCTACTCCAAGTCAGTCCTCTTTTGCTTCAAAGGCTTGGGATCCAAGGTCTCGGAGCCATACGCCGGGGCGAGAGAAGTCTTTTTCCCTTTGAAGGTCTACCTACTCCTTGGTGTCTTCTTGGTCCTCTAGACTCTGCCACTACGACATGGACAGGATGATGTGGAGCTTACTCGAGGCTCAGATTGAGATGGGGCTCTTGCCCTCTGTGCCATCTTGGATCCATGAGACCCCCATCACCATTTCTTGCGAATCCTCATCCAGTCAGATATTCTGCTTTGCTGTGGGAGGGGGAAATCTCTGCTCTGACAGTCACTTCCATCTTGCCCACTTGGGGTGTTGGTCCTTGACAGCTCTGGTCATGTGTTGTCTGGTGGCCATGAACCTGGAGTGACATATTTTTCTCCTCCTGCTTCGGCTCCAAGGAGACAGGGATGATAGATACCTGGAATTTTTGGCCTTCAAGTGGCAGAGGGCATTCTCTAGACCCGGGAATGCATTTCCTCTTCCTCTGGACCCTATGCAGTCCTCATCTGATCAGAACCTTGGCCCCACTCATCCCTGCCCAAGGTCAGCCCATCCAGGACATCCTCCAGCTTCCCACCATGATGGGGACCCCTTCTTCTTCCTTGTCCGCCTCTGAGTCTCCCCCGTGTAGGTGCACTGGACAAGGATGTGCAAGAGGAAGCATGCCAACTCCCCTTTAAAGATGGAAGACACTGATTTCAATGAGGGAGAAGGGTCCCCTTGATCTCCACCCGATGATATTTTGGATATCCTAGGAATCCTGAAGCACAAGGGTGGATGGTCTGCCCATCACCCTTCTGAGGAATCAGTGTTTCTGGAGGAATTTGCTACGGGGCCATCTAAGTCCTGGGTGTCTCCACTGGTGGACGAGCTCATTGATCTGGTGTCCTTCCAGGATTGGAAGCAACCTGATACCGTGGAGCCTATTCCCAAGCATGCTGACAAAATCTTGATCAGTCTATTAGATTGCCCCCACTAGAGTAAAGGTATTCTAGTTGATGCCATTAGTGTGTCATCAGCTACAAAGAAGGAGCTAGCAGAGCAGAGCTCTTCTGTCCACCCCCCCCCCCAAAAAAAAAGGAGCATCAGCCCTTGAGCAGACATGGGAAGCACATGTACACCTAACCAAATTTTTTGCTGAGAGCGCTAAACTATTTGGCACATTTTACATGTCTTCAAAATGATCTGGCCAAGGACGTTGCCATTTCTGTGAGTGCATGTTGAGGACTTTAGTAAGGTCTCTCCCCATTTGTCGATTCTCGCATCCTTCGCTAACTCATCGATGAGGTTGATTTCCAGTGCTGCGGAAGTTACCTCTTAAGCAGCCGGAACGGGCATAGCCCTGAAGAGACATGCCTGGTTGAGGGTTTGCAGAACCCTTTAAGGCATCTTTTACTAATGCTGCCTTTGGGTCTTCACTGTTTGGACTCTTGGTAAATGATACACTTAACTGCAGCAAGCAAGAGTGGAAGACTCTGCTGTAGGAGTCAAGTTTTCTCCCCTGCAGAGACCATTTTTAAGGAACCAGTGCAGTGGTTCAAAAAAATGAGGGTTCTTTCCTGGATGCTTATGATGAACATCCAGAGGGAGAGGATGAGGTTTCATTGGAAGATGCCACCCGAGGAGCAGAGGGGGTCCACAGAATCAGGGCATCAGGGAGTCTTTCTCTGAGCCTTATCAGCGCTCCTGAGGTGCTGCCTGATTGTCCTACTATGGAGGCAGTCTGGGGAATATTATCATTGCACCTAGGTGCTTGGAAAAAACTAAGAAATGATTCCTGGGTGCTAAACATAATTTTCAGAGGTTATTTTATTCTCCTTTTCCTTTCTCCCCCACCTCCTACAAAGAAACTCCCCGATGTCCCATCCAGTCAGAGGGAGTATACCATGAACGAAGTTCAAAAACTCTAGGAAAGTCATCCAACTGGTCCTAACCACGCAATAAGAATGCTGAACTAATTCATGCATCTTTTTGGTGCCAAGAAAGACAGGGGACCTTCACCCTATATTGGCCTTGAGCAATCTAAATTTGTCAAGAAGTCAAAGTTCCGCACGGTGATGGTTTACTCTCTTACCCTTGCTATGCAAGGATGATTGTATGTGCTTCATATACCTCCAGGACACGTACTATCACACAAAGATCTACAGGCAGTCCAGGAGACATCTGTGCATCCAGCTGGGAGCCAGTCCTTACCAATTCCGAGCACTACCCTTTGGACTCACAACAGCCTCCATGGTGTTTGCAAATTGCATATCGGTAGTTGGCAGTTCACCTAAGACTGCAGGGGTTTCAGTTGTTTCTGTACATCAACGATTGGCTCCTGAAGGCACAATCAAGGCATCAACTGGAATTGGTGACATAGTATCTCCTTAATGTCTTACATAAGCTGGGGATCACAGTAAATCTGGCAAAATGGAATCTGACACCTGTGCAGATAGATTTCATAGGAACGCAACTCTGTCACACAGCGATCCTATTGTTAGCGTTGTCTCCGACGCATCAGGTTCAGCTCCTGTTAGATATGTATGCCCTCTCTCCCAGCAAGACTTGTTCTAAGAGCTCTAGGGTCCATGTTGAGTACCATACTTCTAGTACCCATAGCAAGAGTCTATATGTGAGTACTTTAGTGGACACCATCGGTCCAGTGTTCCATTCTGTATCATCCCTTAACCGTTCCCATAAAATTAACTCTAGTTTGCAGATGGCATTTTCGATGGTGGATGTCATCAGACCATCTTCACCTAAGCAGAGCCCCCCCCCCCAAGGCCACAGTGACCACTGGTGCTTCATTATTGGGGCGGGGTGTGGCATTTTGGAGGAAGATTGGTCCAAGGTACATGATCCACCCTAGAGACCAAATTGCACGTCAACATTCTGGAGATGAGAGCAGTCCTTCTGACGTTACAAGCTTTCCAAGACTTGCCTACCTGTGGGAACAATAGCAGTTCATACAGACATGTCAGTCATCTGATTCTTCAACAAGAGGGGGGGGGCCCTTGCTATGCAGAGAGCCCATGAGTGTGTGGGAATGGGCAATCTTCTCGAACCGCTTGCTGATTGAAACGCACGTTCCCTGGAAGACGAGTGTTCTTGCAGACAGACTCAGCTGATTCATTCTGAGCCCATACGAGTGGTCCCTGCATCATTCAGTAGTGAGGCAGATATTTCCCTAATTGGGCCAGCCTTGCTGTGACCTATTCACGTCTTCTCTGAGCACCAAATGCAGCAACTACATTGCTCTGATCGCTCCAGCTGGGGAGTCGCCCAGGGATGCTGTAATACATGATTTGCCTCCAGGTCTCCTGTACACCTATCCACCGATCCCATTGATCCTAATTGAATTGATCAAAATCCTACAGAAAGCCAGCAGGTTCAGGAGCACACTAATCCTCATAGCCTCCTTCTGGTCTCGTCAGGTATGGTTTCCCTTCCTACTGTTTCATGCCAAGTGTCCACAATGGATACTGGATCCCAGACAGGATCTCTCACTCATTGGGTCAACAGTTCCCCAAGCTTAGGTCTTTGAAGACTAACTGCTTGGTTTCTCCAGTTCCATTGATTTTACAAAAGTCCAGGCTAGCCTTTCCCAGCTGTGACATTATTTATGCTTCTTACAAACCTGCTACCAAAAAAAAGTTTGCAATAGCAAATGGAAAAGATTCTCAGTGTGGGAACCAGAACACCAACCCCTTCTCAGCTCCCATTTCTGTCATCCTACTTTTTCTAAATTCCCTTTTTCAAGAGCAAGTCAGTTTCTCTTCAATTAAGTTACAATTGGCAGCGATTGCTAAATTCCACATCATGGATAATTAAGTCATTAGCTTCTATTTAATCATCTAGGTTATGCAAGGCCTTCATGAAAGGGATATTCCTGCTTAGGCCTCTTGTGAAAGACCCTTGTTCTACTTGTGACCTGAATTTGTTTCTTCAAGGTCTTGTGCCGAAGCCTTTTGAACCAGCTGATTCCTGTGACATGAAGTTCTTAACCTGGAAAACCATTTTTCTTGTGGCCATTACTTCACTAAGCTAGTGTCAGAACTGCAGGCTATGTCTTCTAAACCACCTTGCATCTGTTTTTTCAAGGATAGAGCATCTCCGACAAAGAATCCTTCCTTTATGCCTAAAGTGGCTACGGAAACGAATGTAAAGCAATCCAGTCCATTCTTCTCCTGGTCTTTTTCCCTAACTACTCTAATAAGGGCGAATATATGCGTCATCTCCTTGATGTTCAGACATTTGCATTTATACCTGCACAGGACAAGGGATTTCAGGAAGTCTGAGCAACTATTTTTCTTTCACCTAAAGTAACCCTAGATAAATGGATCACCAATTGTACCTCCATCATTCTCTCCTTGAAGGGACTGCAATTGCCCCATACACTGAAGGCCCACTCTGCCAGATCAGCGTCTACTTCAGCCTTTGTGGCTAGAACCTTTATTGATGAGATATGAGCTGTAGTGACGTAGTCCAAGTTACATACCTTTGTTTCACATTATAAACTGGATATAGTTTCCAGAAATAAAGCTTTCCCTTAAAATGTCAATGAACCTTATATGAGCTTATTTGGCTAGTATTTTTAGTTTTTCCTTTCTTCTCTTATTTTCATTACATCTTCAGGATTATTTGGCTAGTATTGTTTGTTTTTCCTTCCTTGTCTTATCTTCACTATATCTTCAAGATTATCTGTTCTAAACATACTGTATGAACAACAATTGTATGTTACTACCAGCTATATTTTTAATTGTATGTCTAAACTACTATGCTTATGTAAATATCTTATGCAATCATATGTTATCTGCTTTATTTTATAACTGTGTGTGTAAACCACAATGCTCATGTAAATATCTTATGTATAGTATGTTAGCATTTGTTCTGGAGCTTTTCTCCCCAGGCCTCTGCTGAAAACGGACAGCTCTGCCCAGTCGGACCGCCCCGGTAAACAAATGTAAAATAAATAAATAACAGCGTCCTTTGGATCCGTAGTGCTCAGGCATAGCCTTCCATAGGGGCCACCCTGGGTATTTATGTAGCTAGGGACTTTGACCCAGTCATGAGGAATAATGAAATGTATATCAGATTTTAAGAGTTATGTACTTACCATAACTTGGTGTCTGTGTTGTCCTATTTCATTATTCCTCACATCCCACCTAACCTTCCCCCTTCCAAGAAGTCTAGGGGCTCCTAGAAGAGTTTGAGTTCTTTGGTTCTCAGTCTTGAACTGCATCTGAGCGCTTTGTAGTTGTTGTTGCTGTTGTACTTTTATCTTTGCTTTGCTTTTTCCTGAGGCGGTGAACACAATGTGATGAGTTGGGGAAGCTGCAGGGCATTGTGGGAGTGGGAGGAGCTCGAGATTGGAGGCAACTGTCTTTTGGAATGGCTGATTCGGATCTGATGTCGGATCCAAGGAACCAGTCATGAGGAATAATGAAATAGGACAACATAGATACCAAGTTATGGTAAATACATAACTCCTAATTTTTTGTAATGATCCTTAATGTCTAGGAAATTTTATTTATTTATTTTTATTTTTACAATTGTTGACCGGGCTAGTCTAACTAGACACATGTCCATTTTCAGTAGAGGCCCGGGGAGATAAGCTCCTAGACAGATAAATGAAAAACTTAGTAATCAATACACAAAATAAGACTAAATAAAAATATTCGTAGTAAATAAGCAGATTCCAGGTACAAGAGAAAAATAAAAGAAAAAAAATGACTAAATAGCAGCATTCATTGTAAACAATGCATATTACAGGTTACAACATAAAATTCTGTGAGGACAAAAACAATTTGCATATAGTGCAAGAATGCTTATACTATACAATATGCAGGTATAATACATAAAAAGAAAGACTAAGGTCAAAAGAGAAGACAGGTTAATTATATACAAATAAAAAATATTCTTCAGTAGAAAGTATTTAGAGAGACTGGACACAGTGTAGTTTAGGAGGAAATCTATATTTATAGGTAAAAGAATATGTACTAGTTTGAGTAGTCTGGGATAGGCAGAGCGCAAGTTTAATCAGCTGGATAGATGCCTAGTCCGGTTTAGTACAGGGGCACAACCAGTGTGTTCTAAGGTAGAGTTTCAGTCTATTTTTGAAGAGTGATAGAGAGGGAAGAGGAAAGGTCTCTGGGGAGAAGATTCTAGGTTTTTCCAACAGCATTAGAGAAGAGAGATTCACCAGCCTTGTTAGGTTTAGAGGTATGTAGAAGATTTTTGTGTGAGGAACGTAGTGATTTCAGATTTGTATATGGAGTGATGAGGGTAGATAGAATAGGAGTACTGGAAGGTTTATAAAGAGTTTTATGGGCAGTGGTTAGTTGATGGAATTTAATCACGTTTTATAGTTCAAGCCATCCAAGCTGCTTTATATTTATGCAATGGTGGGTTCTGTAAGGGTTTCCTGTTGCAAATCTAGCGATGTTATTGTAGGATGTTTCCAGTTTGCTGAGGTTATTTTTAGAAAGGTTAGTAAAAATAGGTGAGGGCATAGAGCAGAGTAGAGATTAGATGAGTGTGAGCTATGGTTGTTCTAGCTGTGGGGGAAAGGTAAGGTTTAATCCTATAGAGGGAGCCAAGTTTTTTGTTGACAGTTTTTATTGTATTGTTGGTATGGATGTCAGTTCAGATTGTTATCAATGGTGATGCCCAATAGTTTGGTGGTTGGGTCAGGTGATATAATGGTACCATTAGTGGATGTAACTGAGAAATCAAGTGGAGAGGACTTGTGAGTCGGATTAAAGAGGAGGAGTTTAGTTTTTTTGGGGTTCAAAAGAAGGCAACGCTGTGTAAACCATTGTTCAACTGTGTTAAATGCCTTCTGGGTAAGAGAGAGAAGTTCAGATGTGGATTTGGCTAAGCATGTAAGTGTGGAGTCATCAGCATGTTGTATGCATGTGGCTTGGGGGATGGCTAGATGAAGGTCATTAATAAATATTGAGGAGAGGTCCTAGTATGGACCCTTGAGGGACACCTAGGGTAACTGGTTGGAGAGTAGAGAGAGTCTTATGCCAAATTACTGCCTGTTGTCTTTTATCTAGGTAGGACTGGAACCATTTCATGGAAGGTGCATCTAATGATAGGGATTCGAGCATGTTGTTGAGAATCTGATGATTGACCATGTCAAATGCTTTGGACAGGTCAATGAATAGTGCTGAAAAAAGGTTATTGAGGTTACGTTTTTTGTTTATGCAATCTGTAAAGGAAAGGAGCGAGGTGATGTCTGTGTGACTAAGTTTTAATTGAATGAGTGCAGGAGGTTTGCCAGAACAGCTGTTTATTATTATGGTCCTGGGGAAATTGCCTTCTTGCTAAAAAGGACACCTTTGAAGAACAGTCATGTTTGACCAGCAGTAACAGAGTTATTCAGCATAGTTCCGTGAGCCTTGGGAGAGGGAGCAACATACTCAATGACTACTTCAAGGGAAGCGTTGCCATGTACTAGTACTGAAATTTCAGCTTTATTACATAATGTAGAGAATCGTTTTTCTAATGGACATGGGCTATAATTGCACTCAAGGAAATAGTAACAACAATTTACTTGACACTAGCAATGAATCTGAAACCTCTAAAAGCAACATCTATTCATTAGAAAAAATGTAATTGAGTGTCAGACTAGAACAGTGATGGCAAACCTATGACACAAGTGTCAAAGGTGACACGCGACAGCACTTTGGGTGACGCACCAGTGTTCACCAACACCCGAGTTACCAAAGAAACTGCTTGTGTGAAGTGCATTGAATTATTTTGTGCCAGGAGCCAGTTCAACACTGCTGCAGAGGTAAGGAAGTTAACCTCAGACTATTTCGGTATACTTTCTCGATAGTCTGCAAAAGGGCAGTGGTGACATTGTTTTCTCTTTGTGGTTACACTTCTGCAAAGGGCAAGTAGTCTGCATTTCTAGGAGTGTGGTGTTTTACATTCCTCTCAACTGCCCCTCTTACTCCCTCCTAAGACTGGCAACTTTTTGCACTTAACGATAATTAGATTTATAGACTAATTTTACTTCAGAAAATGTATATTAATTCACATTCATTTTTTCTGTCAGTGTCTCAAATTAATAGTACTGGTAGTTTAAAACTGCCCATGTCTCTTATTTCCAGACTTGTCCCTGATTCTGTTGAGATTTACCCCTGATGTGTTGAGAGCCATGGTGTTTTATCTGTTTTTATTTGTGTTTATTTAATTTATTTTATTTTATTTTTGTCGGGGGGGTGACACAAGCAGAGTCAAGTTAAGCATTTTCCGAATTTGACATACAGAACCCAAAAAGTTAGCCATCACTGGACTATAACAAGCACCGTTTGAACCAAGGATTACCAAGTTCCCCAACGGAATGGTACCAGGGGACAAGTTACACACTGAATTAGTGAAGCTCTTTAATACCACTGTAATTAGCATGGTGAAACCTCTGGTGGAGGATTACCAAACTAAAATAAGAGGTTTGGAAGGGCAAATAAGAGAACTCAATAATACAATTAAAATAGTTTGTATTTCCAGTAATTAAACAAATTATATTATGGAGTCATTGCAAAAACAAGCAGACATGTATCTACTGTCATTGAAAGAAAATGAAAAAAAGTTACATCGTTGTGCCAAAGCTTACTGTAAAGGTGCAGCATATACTATCAAAAACAGTAACATTTAAAAAAGTTGCACAATTGACTAATATCAACACTGCACCTATAAAGAATGCTCAGCTGGTCTTCACTTCCAATGTGATTGAAGAACAGCCACCCATTCATTCCCCAGCCCCTTTTTCCAACCAGTTCAGAACACCAGTGAGGACTATCAATGGGAAATGAAAAAGGGGGGTTGTGGCATAGGGAAGGCAAAGGGGAAACTGACCTGGAATAAGAGCATTATTAATTTAAGCAACATTGCATTAAATAATTAACATATCTTTGTTTTGATCAAAGGGTGCTATGAACCTGTCAGTGAGAAAATAATTCTTAATCATTTCTCAGATTGATTCTACTTTACTTGTTTTGGCAAGAAAACATTAACAATGAAACGTGTATGTTTTTTAAGGTGGAACATCCTAAAATTGCTAGATTTTTTTGATTTTTCCTAAGATCCACAAGGATAAAAAATCTGCCATCTAGACCTATAATGGTGGCTGATTTTTATAAAACCGAGCCATTGTCCGTGTTCGTAGACTGTGTATTGAACCCCATGGTCCAAAGGTCAGAATACTCTCTGAAGGATTCCTGACACTTGTTACAGTTATTAGGTAAGATGAACCAGAATGTTAATGATTGTCTATTATGTGCCGTTGATTTTAACACACTGTGTACACTACTGGATATAGTGTTGCAAAATATTTTTTTTCAGTTTGATAATACATTTCTGGAGTTGCGATGGGCGTTAGGATGGCTCCAGTATATGCCAATTTACTTATGGCCACATTGGAGCAAATCCATCTCCAAGCTCAACCCCTTTTCAACTAAGTGATATTCTACAGGCGCTTTATTGACAACCTGTTTTTTTATATGGAAGGGGACAGAAGCAGAGTTTTCAAATTTCTTTAAGCTGCTAAACAATTCCACCATTTTTAAGAAATTCAGTAACGTTATCGCCTCACAGTTTAGACGTTGCCCGTTCGATTCTCAGTTAGAGCGTCTACTGTGTGACAACATGCATGAATGGGCATTCCTTCATTGAAGGTTGTGCGTTAGGCCTGGCAAGCCAGCACGTAAAACTCTACTGCCAGTCATTAGCGGACCGGAGTTCCGCTGTGGCGACCCCTAACCGGGAAAAGCCGAAACACACACACACACACACACACACACACACACACACACACACACACACACACACACACACACACACACACAATCATTGGTATTGGAAAGGAAATACTTCTTGATATCAAGTTAGAAGTGGAAAATACAAGTGGCAAAGTTAATACCAGAATATACAGGAAAAACACATTTATTAATTACTGCCTGCACATACTGAGTCAACATCCTTTCCATATGAAAAGAAATGTTAGAAAAGGACAGTTCATAAGATTGAGAGACTCACCAGTGAGCAAGACATTTTTTCCGAAGTACTACTACAGCTCACTAAGTTATTCATTGAAAGAGGTTTTAAAACGGGGCTTATAACTCAAATAGTCCATAAGGTTAAAGAATTAAGAACCACTAAGGCTAAACCTATATTAAGGAATTGCACTGTACATGAAGAGATAGAAGAAAGAGAACAAAATTCAGACACCAAGAGAAGGTCATTTTAAGAATACCTTTCCATTACCTATAACAAGTGATAGCCTCAGACTTAGAAGCATTTTAAACAATAATTGGAAAATTGTTCAAGGTAACAATGAAATGACAAACTTTAGGACCAAAACCACTGTTAACATATAAAAAATTAACATAAAAATATATTGGAGGGAGAAAACAGTATACCTTGGTCTGAAAACGCAAAGGTGGGAGCTTACAAGTGTGGACATTGCAAATATTGCTGTCTTGTTACCAATAGTTCGTGTTTTACTTAAGACATTAAATAAGACCATCACAGCAAGACAAAGATAAATTGTAATTCCTGTGGAGTTGTTTATTTAACATGCTGTTCTACATGCTCCTGTTTCCATACTGGAAGTACTGTCAGGAAGTTAGCCAAGAAAACTTATGAACACATACTAGTCATTGGGAAGAAAGATGAAAATAATGCCTTAGCTAAACACACTCTTTTTTTCTTTTTTTTTTTATTAGAATGTCAAGATTTTAGGAAATTTTAATCTGATGTTGGTAATCTTCTTTCCATTCATCACGGATGGGGTTCGGTTCCGAGCCCTCAGAACAGAGTCGGCCTTTTTACCAAGCTCGTGCCAGCCAAAACTCTCGAGTTAAGCTTCTACCCAGAATCCCCTTCTCCCTGTTACCTCAGATCTCTTTTGCTGCGTAGTCGTAAAGCTGCGTTTCAGCCGAGCTCTCAGCTAAGTGGAAATTTATTTGATATTTTGTGTGAAAAACTTTGATATTTTCTCTTTTAGTGAGCGATTAGTATCTCTAGTGTTTTTTTCTTCTGTCACACCTTGATCTTTCTTTTCTGCTCTACCCGTTGGTAAACTTTCAAGTACCATTGTTGGTATGGCCTTCTCCCCTTACCCTTGTGGTATTCCTTCAGTACCATAGCTGGTATTTCTCCTTTCTATCCTAGCCTGTTAGTGTTTTTTCAGTAAGGTGTTTCTGTTTTACTTACACATATCGCTTTAGCGATACAACTGTGTGGCTTTTTTGAACTGTTTGACTTTTTAGTACAAACTGGTTAAACTGTTTGCCTGTGGTGTCTCTCTGTCAAGATGTCTGATAAGAAAGGTACTTCTGGATTTAAACATTGTGCTTCATGTAATGGCAAGTTACCTAATAGTGATTCTCACGATAATTGTCTATACTCTTTTTGGGGGTGCCCCACCTTTTGGTGCAACCTCTTTGTGACATTTGTCAGAGTTTCAGTCAATACACTGTTAATGAGCGCAAAAATAAACGGATACTGAAAGGGTTACTTAAGTCTCCCTTGTTAGAGGCCGTTTCTGCGATGGAGATTTCATCCCTTCCTACAAAAGACAAAATGAGGTCCCACTCTGTTCCCTCCTCACCATCGGGTGATCAGGGTAAGCATGTGAAATCAAAGGTCCCCAAGTTGTCCTCTGAGCATAACTATGCCTCTACAGCTCTGTCCTTGTGGGCTCTGAGCATCTCAAAACCTACGGTACCGACACCAGCTTTGGCGACACTGTTAATAGACCTCACTACGCCTACTACGACTTCGGCATCTGTGGCCACTATGGCTCAGGGCACGCCTTCAGTACCTTTGTCAGTGACTATTTTGGAACCTACAGTTTTTGTTCAGAGTGCCACTTCGGCACTGAGCGTTTTTTCAAACAAGTTGGATTTGACCCCATTAATCCCGGTCTCGAAACTTGAGACTTAGGTGCCGGCAGACCTTGCACCATGGACCCGGTATTCCCCTTCCGTAGATCCGATGTTCTTCGTGTTTCACTGTTGCAGTCATCACATTAGGGTTATCTGCCTGCAGGTAGCCCTCATTCGGCCCGAATACCAGAGTCTTGGGATTCCTACGTCGGATGCTGTCGCCTCTTCCATGACGTCAGGACGTCATGGGTATAAAACATGCAGCCGACACCATTACATCAGTCTTTCTTGCCGTGCGGTGCCCAAAGCAGGAGCAGTTCGCAAGTGCCGGTCGACCGACTCCTGAAATTTTCGTTTAGTTTCAGACCTGAAGTCTTCTAAAAGATATAAGTGCTCTGTTGGAGATCCTTTTTTTCTTGCTCTAAACCGATGTCAGAAAAAGTTATATGTCTTGCCTGTGGAAAGCAATACCTCACAGAGATTTTCACTCTTACTGCGTCATCTGTTTAGGCCCAGACCATAATGTTCCTCTCTGTCTGTTCTGTGCCTTGTTCAACGCGCGAACTATTCGTTGTCAGGCTATTTTTGCCGCTAAATTATTTCACCCTCGTTCTCAGTTTTCTGAATGGCTTCGATAAGTCATCCGGCTACCGATCTTCCAAAAAAACTTGAGGATAAAGACAGAGGCGGACCACATAGGCCAGTACTTAGTGAGGCGAATTCACAGCCCCCTGATACCCACTTCTACAGATTCACAGGCCTCTGCTGAGACCCTTTCGGAGTCCGGTATGCCACAAATTGCTTCTTTGTCTATGGAACCTGTGGATGTCTCTACCTTGGATAGGTCCGGAACCGCTGTGCAGGCATGGCTTCTGAGGGTGTATTCCAACCTTCTGATGGTAGTATGAGAGATATCTTCATTTCTAATTAAAACTACCGAGTTTTTCAGGCCCAGAGTTCGCACTTTGCATAGAAAACCGATGACCAAAGCGCATGCTCTAGCTCCCATACCACGGAAACAAATGCTTAGAATACCTGAAGACCTTATAACTTTAATTAGGGGAAGACTGCCTTCCCCCTCTATAAGTCAAAGGATTGATTTTCCTTCTGACTCTACAGACCGTGAGCCTGATGACTCTGATCCCTCTGATTACCAGGACATTCCCTTATTTTCCTATGAGGATTCAGATGCAGAGGATTCCATCTCCTCTGCCTCCCCTCCAGAGGACTTTTCTTTTGGTGAAACCTTAAATACCTTGAGAGCATTTCCGCTGGGAATGCCAGGACTACCCACAGTCCAAAAAGCGACTCTGAGAATTTTTAGACTTTCCTTAGCACAGGCCTCTAGCTATATCCCATGTTCTGGACATTGTAGATGATGCCTTCCTAAAATCCAACATTACCCCTGATACCTTGCCTCCAGCGGCCAGGAAACCTGACGAGTACTACAGAGTACCTGACTCCCGCAAGTTTCTCTTTAAGAAGACTACTGCGGATCCGGAGACCATTTCCCAGGGACCTAAAGGCATTAGGGCTACAAGAGCCAAAAACCCTACCCCTTCGGACAGGGACTCTAGGTCTTTAGACAGATGGGGTAAGAAGATGTACACCTCTGCTACTCTGGCCATCAGGGCTTTAAATTGCCAGTTTCATATGTTAAAGTATCAGCATCATATTATGGAGCTAATTAAACAGAAAATGATGTTGATTCCTGATTGTGCAGAACATAAAGATTTACATGAGTTAATGCATTCTGCTAATCAAGTTGGAAAACATACTTTGCAATGAGGTTTTGATGCCTTATAAGCATCTTGCAGGGCTGCTGTCACTGGGTCTGTTCTTAGAAGGCATGCTTGGCTTAAGGAACTTATCTTGCCAGACTATGTCAAAGCAAAATTGCTAGATGCACCACTAAATCAAGAATGTCTGTTTGGCAATAAAGCAGAAGAAGTCCTCAAAAGATGGAGGAAAAAGCTAAATCTATGCAAACTTAGTATTTCCTACAGGTACAGCCACCTAGAGTCAGTAGGCATTGGCCTTCTAAAAACTGGTCCTTTCCAGTCCCTCACAGACCACCTCACTCCTAACCCAGGGGCAGCATACCACCACGATTCCAATCTCAGGGTATGCACAGATCTAAGCAATGGAGTGCTCCCATCTCTAAAACAGGGAGTAGTAAGCCAACATTCTGTGGTGAAATCTCACACTGACTGACCCTTAATTCTTCCAAGCCTTGCCCAAGTACTTGCACCCTTAGGAGGAAAACTTGCCCTACATGCAAAAAAACGGGAGTACATCACCCAGGACAGATGGGTCTTGAACATGGTATCCCTGGGATACAGATTCTATTTCAAATCACTGCCAACCCAAGCGGACGGCCAGACCTCCCCCCACACCAGTGGGCAGAGGCCCAAAAGCAAGTACTTTCTCTTCGCAGTATCAAGGCTATTTGACCTGTCCCAGCAGAGCATAGGGGACAAGGTTTTTACTCCAGACTTTTTCAGGTACCCAGGAAATAAAACTCTTGGTGCCCTATCCTGGATCTGTCTATTCTCAACCCCTTTCTGGTGGTTCCAAGGTGCAAGATGCTTACTCTCCAACAGCTGCTTCCTACGCTAGCCACCCTAGACTTAAGCCTTTTTTTGTCTTTGTCTGCACATCCCCATAAGGGTATCTTGCAGGAAATACCTACGTGTCACAGCAGGCTGTATGCATGATCAGTTCTCTGCACTTCCCTTTGGCTTATCTACTGCACCTAGGGTTCACAAAAATGCCTAGCTCCAGCCATTGCATATTGCAGGCAGAGAAAATCCTAATTCACACATACTTGCACGATTGCCTGATTCAGGCGGACAGTCAGAAATTGCTACTGCAGCACCTGACATTTGTACAGAGACTTCTAACTTCACTGGGGTACACCATCAACAAAAAGAAACCACATTAGGTACCCAGCCAACAGATTGTATTCCTTGGAGCAAGCTTGAACACAACTTCCCAGATGGCATTCTTCACTTTAGGAAAACAAATGTTATTGACAAACTACTTCATTCTACTGACCACCAAAACCCAGCTATCTGCAAGAAAAAATACTACAAGCCCTAGAGTTCATGGCCTCTTTGCATTCTAATAATTCCATATGCAAGACTGCATATGAAGAAACTTCAATGGTACTTAAAAAGTCTCTGGTGTCAACTTTCTCAGGACCTGGAAACAATGATTCATATCATTCCTTGCATAAGGGCAGAGTTTCTTTGGCGGACAGAGGCCTGCTACCAAAACAAGTGACTCCCTTTCACTCTACCCCTGCCGCTCAAACCCTAACAGCAGATGCATCAGACTATACATGGGGGGCTCACATGGCAGGACAAGGTATTCAAGGCAAATGGAGCCCAAAGCAAATGCACTTGCATATCAATCAAAAAGAAATGTTAGCTCTACAGAATGCTCTGACAGCCTTCAAACGCCTTATTCTTCTAGGGCAGCTATTGATAAAGACAGACAACACCACAGTTATGTGGTACGTAAGCAGGGGTGAACACTTTCCTACTTTCTCTGCAGGTTAGCCATGGCTCTGTGGGACACAGCCTTGAGCAACCTAGTGCACACACAAGCTCAATTCCTGCCAGGCAAACTAAATTCATTGGCAGACTTGAGCAGAAATCTAATGAACCCGCACGAGTGAAAATGGAACCCATATCATTCAAGCTGCTGATCCACAGGTGGGGGGCACCAGAGGTGGACCTCTTTGCTTCCCCTCAGAACTTTCAATTGAGCAAATATTACACCAGAACTCCCCACAGCCAAGCATGGAAAGTGGATGCTCTGTCCTTTACATGGGAAAACCTCTGTCTGCGCCTTTCCCCTTTGCCCCTCCTGTCGAAGACTCTACTAAAGATCAAGCAGGACAATCCTGATTGCACCAGACTGGCCATGCCAGCACTGGTACCCACCTTTGCGCAGTCTGACAGTACTGCCACGTTATCATCTGCCTCAGACCCCCTCTCTGCTGTCCCAGCAGAGGGGCCAGATTTTACATCCTCCATTATAAACTCTAAACCCTCAGTAAACAGGTGCTGGATGTCATCCTGGAGGCAAAAAAGCTTGCTACCAGGAAATCCTATTCAGAAAAGCGGAATAGATGCTGTTCTTGGAGCCAGTTTAGAGGAAGGGACACAAATGTGCCCAGCTTACCTCATATACTAGATTACTTAACAGAAATATCCCACAAAGGCCTATTCTTCTCTTCAATTAAGATTCCTACTGCCGGCATCTCAGCTCATTATAATACTGAGCCACCCCTCTTCTCTCATCTTCTAGTCAAACTGTTCTTGAGAGGAGCCAAAAAATTTAAAACCCCCCAGGAGAGCTCCCACCAAAGCTGGGACCTTAACTTTGTACTGGAAAAACTCACGCTTCCACCCTTTGAAGCTGCTGCTACAGCAGAGTTAAAAATTTCTCTCCTGGAAAACAGCTTTACTTCTAGCCATCACTTCAGCAAGAGGCCCTTATGGCCATGGAACCCTGCATTATCTTTCATGTGGACAGGGTTCCCTCAGGACTACTCCGTCATTTATGCCAAAGGTGGTTATCAAGTGTGGCTTTAAACCAATCCATTTATTTGCCAACTTTTTTTCCTAAGCCTCCGAATACAGGGGAAAGGATCCTGCACTCTATTGATGTGCACAGGCAGCTTGGGTTCTATCTGGACAGGACTAAACCTTTCTGAAAATCTGACCAGCTGCTAGTCAGTTTTGTTTCAGGGGCAGAGGGCAAGCCATTTCTACATGGATAGCACACTGCATCCATTTCTGCTGCAAACATCATGGGAAACCTGCCCCACCAGGGATCAGAACACATTCCACTAGGGCTACGTCAACCTCTACAGCATTTCTCAGGGGAGTCCCTGCCAGAGACATCCTAGAAGCCGCAACCTTGAGCTCTGTACACACCTTCACCAAGCATTACCACTTAACAATCTTTTCTAAATCCAGAGCTGGATTTGCTACAGCAGTCTTTCGGGGCAGGCTTGCCAGCCTAATGCTTCTTGACTGCCTCCACTCATCCTCAGCTTTGGGAATTAACCCAAATGTGATGACTGCAACAGTGAAACACAAAGAACATAGTACAGTTGTGTACACTTATCATAAATGTAGATGTTCGAGTGTATTCACTGTTGCAGTCCTGGTTACCCTCCCTCCAGCCCCCTGACTTCTCTTCACTTCTACCTATCCTTTTTGTTTGGCATACCTTATATCATTGGTATTTGCTTTTTGCTGGGGGTGTTCCACATCATGTAATTGCCTTCTATTTAGGGGACTCCTGACATCTGAGGCAAGAAAAACTGATGTAATGGCATCGGCTGCATGTTTTATACCCATGACGTCCTGACGTCATGGAAGATGTGACATCTGACACAGAAATCCCAAGACTCTGGTATTTGGGCCAACTGAGGGCTACCTGCATGCAGATGACCCAAATGTGATGACGGCAACAGTGAATGCACTCAAACATCTACATTTATGGTAAGTGTACACAACTGTACTTTCCTGGGCCAGATGTATAAGCCTGTTCATTGACCGACCTGACTGTCTGGAGCATCCATTAGATCCTTCAGGAGCCTGTCGGAACATGATGTGGTGCGTCTTATGGGCCAGCTGTTGGCAGCCAGGGGGATACCCACACTTTCTAAGACCCATCCGCCTGTAGGACTTGGGTTGGTTTCTCCACGGACTCCTCTTTACACTCCGATCATTTCTTTCTGAAGCTTTCTGCTCCGATGTCCTCCTCTGAACCCATCACCTCAGCACCTGTAGTGGACTTCACTCAAGCTCTGTGTTTGCCCCTTTGGTCTTCGGTTCCTGCAGAACCGTTCCTTCCTCAATATGGGGATTAGGGCGTGGATGCCTCGGCTTGGGGCACAGATCCGCGTTTGTCTTCGGTTCCATCCTCTGTGCAGATAGCCACTTCTGCACCAATCCTGCTTGAGGCTCCATCCGTGGGGGCAGGTTTGTCAGAGTGGGATGTGACCCTGGTCCGGAGGTTGTCTTTCTCTGTTCCGGGCTCCCATCCCTCTTCGGGTAGACCTGCTTTCCGTGCAATGGAGAGGGCTCTCGCTTCTGGAAGCACTCCTTTGACATCAGAACCCCAGTTTTTACCCCCTGAGCTACAGCAGCCAAGACCACCCCAGGGGCACCGGGCAGAGAAGATGCTGGACACCCCTGTTCAGGGTACCTGCTCTTCTGAGTCCTCCTCAGAGATCCCCACTGAGGAGCCCCCTCGAAAGAGGATGTGCAAGAGGAAGCACATGGACTCACTCGGAGTCTTTAATGGAAGACATGGACTACAATGATGGTGAAGGGTCCCCAAGGTCACCTCCTGATAATGTCTCCTTCGGCGTCCTCCAGGAAATGCTAAAACAGAGGTGACTGGAAGCCTTCCAACCCTTCGTCTGAGGAGTCATTGTTCCTGCAGGCTTTCCGCGCCTGGACTTCTACCGCTTTGGTTACCCCACCTGCCGACGAGCTTGTCCAACTCGTGCAGCGTGCTTGGAAGAACCCTGATTCCATTGAGGTGATCCATCGGAGACCTGACCAAATTCTTTTCCCTCCCGAGGAGAACCCACATTTGTCCAGAGGGTTACCAGTCGACGCTATGGTGGTGGTGGCTGCCGCCATGAAAAAGGACTTGGCTGAGGAAAGTCCCACTGTCCACCCACCCAACAGGGAGTCCCGGGTGGTGGACATATTGGGAAGTGAGTTTTTGCATCAGGGACCTTTACTATATGGTCACTGAAATACTTGGTACGTTGTACGAGGCTCCAGAGGGACTTGATCTCCGAACTCACAGGGACACTCGCAGAACAGCTGTCTGACGAAGTCAGGGACAAAGTGGTCCCACAGCTCGCACCCCTGGAATTGATCTCCACCTCGTCCATGAGGTTGGTATCATATGTGACTGAATTGTCATGAAGGCGTCATGCCTGGATGCGCATTTGTGACCTCATGGACCCCTTCAAGTCTTCCTTTTTGAATGCTCCCATCAAAGCATCGTCGCATTTTGGCTCCAAAGTGAAGGGCACACTAGCCAGGTGCGAGCAAGATGGCACGATCCTGTCTGCCTTAGGCCTTTGATTTTCCAATCCTCAACGTACCTTCTCCAAAAATTAGAGTGGGAAAATGTGGCACAAAAAATCTCCGGGTCCTGTCCATGCTGCATGTGGTGATATCCCCAGGGGCAGAAGGGGTAACAATTCCGGAAGATGCCCCTACAGAGGCATAGGAGGGGGTCCTCATAACCAAGGCTTCAGGGACTCCTTCTCTGGACAGCCTTACCAGCACTCCTGGGGAGCAGCCCGATTGCTTACTTCTGGAAGCAGTCAGGGGTCATTTTTCTCTGCACCAAGCTGCCTGGCAATCTATTACCACCGATCGTTGGGTCCAGAGTATAATCACCAGAGGTTACACCATTCCCCTTTCTTGTGAACCAAATCTTCCAAAAATGCTTCCCATCGTTCCACTCAGTCAAAAGGAAGAAGCAGCATCAGAGATGATAAAACTGTCTCAAAAAAGAGTCATCCAACCAGTCCCACCAGAGCAATACGGATCCAGATTCTACTCAAGATTCTTTTTGGTGCCAAAAAAGACAGGGAGACTGGAGACTCGTTTTGGATCTCAGCAGCTTAAACAAGTCTGTCACCCAAACCAAATTCCAGATGGTCACAGTTCAGTCCATTCTCTGTTTTGTAAGGAAAGGCGATTGGATAGATCTCCGGGATGAGTACTACCACATCAAAATGGATAAACACTCCAGGAGTCTGCTTCACTTCTGGCTAGGGGCCAGTCATTATCAATTTCATGGCCTGCCATTTGGTCCGTCTCCAGCCCCCAGAGTTTTCACGAAGTGCATGCCAGTGGTCACAGCTCACTTTCCGACTACAAGGGTTCCGGGTGTTTCCATACTTAGACGACTGGCCCCTCACTGCCCCCCCCCCCCCCCCCCACACACACACACACACACACTGGCAAAAATTTGGGGAATAACAATACAATGGAAGAAATCAAACCTTACTCTTAAACATCAAATAGATCACTGGAGCAGTGTTCAATACCTGGTCCTGTCTAATGTCACTTCTAAATCACAGACTCCAGCAATTGAGGCTCCAGCTCCGAGTGATACTCTGTCAAACAAAAGTTTCAGCAAGAGAAGTTCTTCAGGCCCTAGGATCCATGGCAGCTTCAATTCCAATAGTGCCCCTAGCGAAGCTACACATGTGAATCCTACAATGGCTCCTGCTTTGTCAGTGGTTCCCAAACTATCACCCCCTCAGTTATCAGATTCAGATTACTAACTCCTGCAAGCAGGATCTCCTTTGGTGGATGAGGCCAGACTCATAACTTTGGAGTCGCCCATTTCATTCCCCTCCGCCCAGGGCCATTGTTACCACGGATGCTTCCCTGATCAGGTGGGGAGCCATGTCCAGGGAAAGATAATCCAAGGCACATGGTCCACCTCATAGGCCCACCTGCATATCAGCATTCTGGAACTGAGAGCAGTGCTGTTAGTGTTGCAGGCTTTTCATTCGGTTCTTCCTTCTGGGACAATTGCAATTCAGTCAGACAACATGTCAGTGGTCTGGTACATCAACAAGCAAGGAGGAACCAAGTCATACCCCCTGTGTCGAGAGGCCATGAGAATTTGGCAGTGGGCGATATCTTTCAACCGCTTTCTGATAGCATGCATATCCCGGGGAGCTCCAATGTAATTGCGGACAAACTGAGAAGATGCTTCCTCCTGCCTCATGAGTGGTCCTTCAATCCCAAGGTGGTGACAGAAATCTTCAGCCACTGGAGCCAGCCTTGCTGCGATCTTTTCGCTTCCCCATCGAACAAGTGCACCAGTTATTTCTCCGCGTTTCCCCCAGAGGGGGGAGGCCCCGAGAGACGCTCTAATCCAAGATTGGCCCACAGGACTTTACGCTTATGTTATCAATGTTCATCGTGTAACACTGCTGCAGTCATTACACTTGGGTTATCTTGCCATCAGGCGGTCCCGCAGTCGGCTCGAGTTCCAAAGTCTTGGTCCGCCGTTGGTTGCTGTCTCTTCTTCCCTGACAGCAGTGTGCCAGGGGTATATAAGCTGCAGCCAACGCCATTTTCTTCAGTCTTTTTTGCTGCGCGGTGCCCGATGCAAAAGCAGTTCGCAAGTGCCGGTCGGCCGATTCCTGAGATTTTCATTCCGAATCCAGAACCGAAGTCTTCTACAAAGCTAAGTACCCCATTGGGGAAACTTTTTCTTGCCTCCGACTGATGTCAGTCAAAGTTAATTGTATTTCTTGTGGGAAGCAAATACCTCATAAGGATTTCCATTCCTGTTGTATCCCATGCCTAGGCCCAGACCACAACGTCACAGGTTGTCGGTTTTGTGCTAGGTTTAACAAGCGCACTATTAAACGTCGGTTTGATTTTGCCTGACATTACTTTGGCAGAAAATTCAATTACACCATGCGGTCGGAACTACCGACGACCGGGTTACACAAAAAACGCAAAGACAAGGACAGGCATCCGAGGCCCAAAACTGACGACGAAGCCTCTTCTATGCCAGTCGCCGGTTCTCCGGTTTTCACCGAGGTGCCTTCGGAGCCCCTGACGACAGTTTCTTTGGAACCACAGGCCGCCTCTGACTCCCACATGGAGATGGCTGGGCCTTCGGATACACCAGACTTGTGGCCTACCGAGACTAACCCTTTATAGGGCTCCGGAGTAGCTGAACAACCTGCAGCCTCAGAGGGTGTTTTCAGGCCTACTCAGTTAACCATTAAATCTTCTGCTAAATCTAAAACTAAGAAACAACTTTATCATTCCACAGGACAGGCCTCCATGCCTAAGAAACAGATGCTCAAAATAGCTGAAGACCTAATTACTCTGATCAGGGGGTCCCACCCTCCCCCTGATAAAAGGCCTAGACAGGATGCAGAATAGGACTCATCCGACCAGGTGTCCATCTCCTCAGATTCATCCTCAGACCAAGGATACTCTTTACCCCCTTATGAGGATTCTGATGCTGAGGAATCTATTCCTTCAGCCTATCCACCAGAGGGGACTACCCCTTTGGAGAAACCTTACATACCATGCGGGAGCATTTCCATTGGAAGGGCCAGGATTACTCAGAATCCAAGAAAAGGCTCAGAGATTTTCTTTTATTACCTCAACACAGACCCCTTGCTATTCCGCCAGTGTTAGATATTGCAGATGATGTGTGTTCTGAACCCAGTTTAAATCCTGATTCTTTACCTCCTGCTCCAGTTAATCCAGACAGATACTACAGAGTCCCTGACTCTCACAAATTCCTTTATAAAAGCCCTGTTGCTGACCCTGAAACTATTTCCCAGGGTCCCAAAGGGGTAAAGGCCTCTACAGCAAAAAATCCAGTCCCCTCTAACAGAGATTCCAGAGCATTAGACAGATGGGGAAAGAAAGTGTATACATCTGCAACTTTAGCAATGAGAGCCTTAAATTGCCAGTTTCACATGCTTAAATACCAGTAATATCTGATGTCTCAGTTGAAACAAAAAATGCTTCCAAATTCAAATCTTCCTAATTATAAGGAAATGCAGGATTTTTTGCATGCAGCTGAACAAGTGGGAAAACATACTTTGCAATGTGGTTTTGATTCCTTAGAGGCCTCTTGTAGAGCAGCAGTTACAGGGTCTGTCATTAGAAGACATGCTTGGTTAAAAGAGCAGACTTTACCAGCTCATGTTAAAGCAAAATTATTAGATGCACCTTTGCAGCAGTATGTTTTACTTGGATTTAAGGCAGAAGAGGTATTAAAGAAAATGGAGGATAAAGCAAAATCTATGCAAACGGTGAAGGATTTCTTACAGGTTCAGCCTCCTTGATTTAGCAGAAATTGGCCAACAAAGAATTGGTCCTTTCCAGTTTCAGACAGACCTCAAATGGGCAGATACAGACGTCCAAGAGGCAGAGGTCAACCACAAGGTGCTTACAGGCCTCCACATTGGGGTGCTTCAACCCAGAAAGAAGGGGAAGACAGGCCTCAACCTTATAAAAAACAGCCCCAATGACCTCCCACTACAGCTGCCAAACATCTCTCTCTTGGCAGCCCCCTTGGGGGGGAAACTGGCACTTTTCAGTCACAATTGGCAAATGATCACCAAAGACAAATGGGTTCTCAATATTGTGTCTCAATGTTGCAGGTTCCACTTTCACACTCTGCCAAGGTTCAAAGGAATGCCAAATCTGCCACCAAATCAATGGGCAGAGGCTCAAAGACAAATTACAGCACTCATGGACATGAGAGCTATTCAAAAGGTACAAACACAGGAGTAAGGACAAGGATTTTACTCAAGTCTCTTTCTGGTTCCCACAAAGGACAAAGCCTGGAGGCACATTCTGGATCTTTCTTCTCTAAATACTTACCTGGATGTTCCAAAATTCAAAATGTTGACACTACAGCAGCTTCTTCCCATGCTGGGCAAGAAAGCTTGGCTCGTAACTTTGGACCTCAAGGAGGCATACCTGCATGTCCCTATCGGACAAAATTGCAGAAGATACCTCAGATTCTTAGCAGGTTCAATGCATTACCAATTCTCTGCACTGCCCTTTGGCTTATCTACTGTGCCCAGGGTCTTTACAAAATGCCTGGCACCAGTGTTTGCATTTAGCAGACAGAAAGGAATTCAAATTCACCCATACTTGGACGACTGCCTTATTCAAGCAGAGAGCAAAGACATTCTTCTAAAGCATCTGGCATTTGTAAAAAGACTGCTAATTTTCCTAGGGTACACAGTAAATGAAAATAAATCAAAACTAGTGCCCTCACAAGTGATAATATTCTTGGGTGCCAGCTTAAATACAACGGCCCAGATGGCTTATCTCACGCCAGACAAGCAAGGACAACTGATTCAATATATCCAATTGATGGCAACAAAAACCCAACTCCCTGCAAGAAAAATTCTGCAGGCCTTGGGTTGCATGGCATCTTGAATACTATTAATTCCATATGCCAAACTGCATATGAGGAAACTACAATGGTACCTAAAGATTGTCTGGTCTCAACACTGTCACTGTTTGGAAACAGTAATACCACTTATTCCTTGCCTTCAACAAGAGTTTCGATGGTGGGCTCAAGCCTGTTACCTCAACAAGGGACAGCATTTCACTCAACCCACAGCCAGGCAAACACTGACAACAGATGCTTCGGATTACGCCTGGGGAGCACACATGACAGGAAAATGTTTTCAGGGCAAGTGGCCCGCAGAACAAAGGCATCTTCACATCAATCAAAAAGAGATGCAACTGTACAAAATGCCCTTATAGCTTTCAAGGACCTTTTGCATCCAGGACAACTGCTACTAAAGACAGACAACACCACAGTTATGTGGTACATAAACAAGCAAGGGGGCACTCATTCATATTCCCTCTGCAGACAAGCCATGACCTTGTGGAACACAGCTATAACCTATCAAGTTCATCTGCAAGCACAATTCCTGCCAGGAGAGAAACACACACTGGCAGATGACTTAAGCAGAAACATCATGGATCCGCACGAGTGTAAATTACATCCACAAATGTTCAGGATGATAACACAAAAATAGTGGAGCCCGGACACAGAGCTGTTCGCATCCCCAATGAATTGCCAGCTACAGAACTTCTGCACAAGGACTTACCACCCACAAGCATGGAAAGTGGATGCCCTCTCATTCAGCTGGAAAAACCTACAAGTATACGCTTTCCCATCAATACCTCTCCTTTCAAAGGTACTCATAAAAGCCAGACAAGAAAGGCCAAAGATGATCCTGATTGCTCCAGACTAGCCACGCCAGCACTGGTACCCAATCTTAAAGAACTTAGCACAAGGACCACCATGGATTTTGCCTCAAATCTCACAACTTCTGACTCAACAAAACAATCCGATACTTCACGGCCAGCTCAAGACTTTAAACCTGGCTGCATGGCAGATTCCTTAGTCAAGCAAACAGTGTCTCTCTCCAGAGCTGTTATGGATGTCATTCTGGAGGCCAGAAGGCCTAGCACCAGGAAAACCTATTTGGATAAATGGAAAAGATTCTGTGCCTGGAACCAGGCTCACAGCCTTGACGCTCTTGTCCCAAATATTCTTCAGATACTACAATATGTGACTGCGATGCTGGACAAAGGCCTCTCCTTTTCATCCATTAAGATCCATGCCTCTGCCATTTCTGCTCATTACAACACAGATCCACCAATTTTTTTCTCATCCTTTGCTAAAACAGTACCTCAGAGGGGCTAAAAACATAAGACCGCCCCGTAGAGCACAAACTCCAACTTGGGACCTCAGCTTCGTCTTGGAAAAATTAACTTTACCTCCTTTTGAGCCAGCTAACTCAGCAGACTTAAAATATGTCTCTTGGAAGACTGCTCTGCTCCTGGCAATAACCTCAGCTCGAAGAGTTTCAGAATTACAGGCACTAATGGCAGTGGAACCTTTCATCATTTTCCACTAAGACAGGGTGTCTTTAAGAACAAACCCTACTTTTATGCCAAAGGTGGTATCAAGTGTGGCTCTAAACCAAACTATTCACTTGCCAACTTTTTATCCAAATCCACAGAACAAAAGGGAGAGACTACTGCATTCCTTGGACATACACAGGCAGTTACTCTTCTACTTGGACAAAACGAAAGCTTTCAAGAAAACTGAGCAATTATTTGTAGCATATGCTGCAGGAATACAGGGAAAAGCCATTTCAAAACAGACCATTTTAAAATGGATAGGGCATTGTATACGTTTCTGCTATACACACCATGGGAAAACTGCAGCTAACAGCATTAGGTGTCATTCCACCAGGGCAACAGCCAATTCTACTGCCTACCTCAGAGGAGTACCTACCAAGGACATTTTGGAAGCAGCAACGTGGAGGCAAGACATTTGCTGCTCGAATGGCCACTCTGAAGTCAGTCGCCAACACATCCATGCATCTCCTTTCCCATGCTACCGAAGAAGCCGCTAAGGCAGCCAGTGCAGGCGTTTCCATCAAGCGACACGCCTGGCTCCGGCTATGTCAGTTCCCAAAACCCTTTAATGCGTCATTCACCAATGCCCCATACAACGTTTCTTCCCTGTTTGGGACATCTGTACG
The DNA here is from genome assembly GCF_019279795.1 of Protopterus annectens. Classification (NCBI taxonomy): domain Eukaryota; kingdom Metazoa; phylum Chordata; order Ceratodontiformes; family Protopteridae; genus Protopterus; species Protopterus annectens. The sequence continues at coordinate 1,738,253,308 of NC_056739.1, read as the reverse complement.
TGATACTTTGGTCTAGAGTGAGAAGGAAGGGAAGACTCTTTCTGCCATCGGGAACAGTTTCTCCTCCCCTCAAAGATCCTTTTCTAGGAATCAGCAAGGGGCTAAGATGTGGTTCTGAAAGTCTTGGGCGTTTTCCCAGGACACTCAGGACTCGCCATCCCCTAGAGGCAGAGGGGTTATGATAGATGCTTCGCTAGAGGCAGAGGGGGTCTGAGAAATTACGTGTCTTGAGAACCATTCTTGGATAGACCCAGGCAGCAGCCCTGAAGGGCTTCCCGACTGCTTTTCCCTGGAGATAGTCGGGGGCTGGTTATCGCTACGCCCAGTCGAATGAGAGTCCATAACAACAGATCGTTGGGTGTTGAAGATCATATTCAGAAGCTATTCAGTTTCATTCCTTGTACCCCCCCCCCCCCAGGCGTCCCACTCATCCAAAGGGGGGAAGTAGCACTAGAAATACGAAAGCTACTAATAAAATGAGTTATCCAAACTGTCCCCCTTGATCAGTCCAGATCAAGCATTTATATTTACAAGTTGTTATATTATTACTTATTATATTATACTTGTGTGGACATTGCACATATTGCTGCCTTGTTAGTACTAGTTCTAGTGTTTTACTTAAGGCATTAAGTAGGACCATCACAGCAAGACAAAGATAAATTGTAATTCCTGTGCAGTGGTTTATTTAGCATGCTGCTCTGTGTTCCTGTTTCCATACTGGAAAAACTGTCAGGAAGTTAGCTAAGAGAATTTATGAACACATTCTAGCTATTGAGAAGAAAGATAAAAATATTGCCTTAGCTAACCCCTCTTTATAATGTCAAGATATTAGAAAATTTTATTTTGTTCTTGAGGCACATATGAGCAGCTTAAGTGGTAATTATAATGCATCACTTGAATGTAAAGAAACTGAATGGCGAATTCAGCTAGGGGCCGATAAAAAACAGGACTCAATGAGTTTATAAACTTAATGGTTTTATTGGCATAGAAATTGTAACGCCTTGTATTTACAGCATGTAAGGGTAAATTATGTGGAGATAAAAGATTTTTACACTTAACCATAACTCTACATAGTTGAGAGCTTTTTTTCACTGAAGCTTTTTAATTGATGAAATATTTTTCACCCATAAGTTCTAGTAAACGTGACCGTGGGAAATGATTTCATTCATAGGTTAAAGGTGATTGGATGCAATTGTTATGTGGTTTTCTATAAACATTGCTTTTTAAACTGGTGAAGTGAAATGTTCAGCCATTTTTAATCACGGTTTCTGAAAAGCCTTATTAAAAGTAAAAGGACGAAAGCAGTAAAGTATGTATCTCTATTTGTGAATGTCATTTCAGTATTTCACTGTGGATATTATGATATGGAATATCCTTCCTTAGATCCTCCCAGGGGGTGTTGCATGGCTGGGGACTCTGTCCTGCAGGTTGAAACCAGACAAAAGTCAACACTGTATATGAAAGTTTTATGTACGTACCATAAAGATAGATCTGTGTCTGTCTTCATCAGGTTCAGCCTTCCCTGTCTTCTTCCTCTGCCTGTATGGTGAGTGTTTACTCATAGGATAACAGAGTAAAGAGAGGATGTTCTTCGTGTTTCACTGTTGGAGTCCTCACACTTGGGTTATCTGCCTGCAGGTAGCCCTCAGTTGGCCCGAATACCAGAGTCTTGGTATTTCTGCATCGGATGCTGTCGCTTCTTCCATGACGTCGGGTCGTCAGGGGTATGAAACAGGCAGCCGACACCATTATACCAGTATTTCTTGCCTAGGAGGAGCCCGAAGCCGAAGCAGTTTGCAAGTGCCGGTTGGCCGATACCTGAAATTGTTGTTTTTGAGTTGATAATCCTGAAGTCTTCGAAAGCCAAGTACCCTGTTGGGGATCCTTTTTTCTTGTTCTAACCGATGTCAGAAAAAGTTAACAATCGTCTTGCCTGTGGAAAGCAAATACCTCACAGAGATTTTCATTCTTACTGCGTCGCCTGTTTAGGTCCAGACCACGATGTCCCTCATTGTCGGTTTTGTGCCTTGTTTAATGCCCAAACCATTCGTCGTTGGGCTATTTTTGTCGCTAAATTCTTTCGCTCTCATTCTCCGTATTCCGAAATGGCTTCAATAAGCCATCTGACTACCGCTCGTCCGAAAAAACTTAGACAGAGACAGACCACATAGGTTCAAAACTGCTGACGACGCTTCCGTTAAGCTAGTCCGCCGGTACTCAGTGAGGCATCTTTGCAGCCCCTGATGCCCGCTTCTGTGGATTCGCAGGCCTCTGCTGTGACCCATTCGGAGTCCGGTGTGCTGCAAGATGCTTCTTCGACTATGGAACCAGCGGATGTCTTTGCCTTGGATGGGTCCAGAGCCGCTGTGCAGTCACCGGCTTCTGAGGGTGTATTCCGTCCTACCGATGTTCAAATCAAACAGACTACTTCATTTTTAGCTAAAACTATTGAGTTTCTTAGGCCCAGAAGAGTACGCACTATGCCTGGAAAACTGATGACCAAAGCGCATGCCCAAGCTCCCATGCCACAAAAACAAATGCTTAGAATGGCTGAAGACCTTATTACGCTAATTAGGGGAAGCCAGCCTTCCCCTGCAAAGAGACAAAGAATTGAAGTTCCTTCTGATTTTACAGACCAGGAGTCTAATGACCCTGACCCTTCTGATTATCAGGACATGCCCTTATTAGCTTATGAGGATTCAGATGCAGAGGAATCCATTCCATCTGCCTCCACTCCAGAGGATTTTTCTTTTGGTGAAACCTTGCATACTTTGAGAGCATTTCCACTGGGGCCTCAGTCCAAAAAGAGACTCAGAGAATTTTTAGAGTTGCCTCAGCTCAGGCCTCTAGCTATACCCCCTGTCCTGGATGTTGTAGATGATGATTTTATGGAATCCAGTCTTACTCCAGACACATTTCCCTCAGCCCCTAGGAAACCTGACAGGTACTACAGAGTACCTGATTCCCACAAGTTTTTTTTCAAGAATCCTACTGCTGATCCAGAGATAATTTTTCAGGGACCTAAAGGTATTAAGGCTACTACAGCCAAAAATCCTACCCCTTCGGACGGGGATTCCAGAGCTTTAGCCAGATGGGATAAGAAAGTCTATACCTCTGCAACTCTTGCTATCAGGTCATTAAATTGCCAATTTCAAATGCTGAAGTACCAGCAACATATTATGGAACTAATTAAACAAAAAATGGTATTTCCAGATTGTGCAGAAAAAGATTTACCAGAGCTAATGCTTTCTGCAAACCAAGTAAGTAAGCATACTTTGCAGTGTGAATTTGATGCCCTAGAAGCATCTTGCAGGGCTGCATTCACTGGTTCTGTACTGAGAAGACATGCGTGGCTGAAGGAGCAAACCTTGACAGATCATGTTAAATCCAAATTACTAGACGCTCCTTTAAATAAGGACTGTTTGTTTGGCACCAAAGCAGAAGTTGTTCTTAAAAAGGTAAATCTATGCACACTGTTAAAGAATTCTGACAAGTGCAACCACCTAGATTCAGTAGGAATTGCCTTTCATAACGCTGGTCCTTTCCAGCTCATTCGAGGCCTTCCAAGACAAGATCCAGGGGAAACAAGCCACCTAGACTACAGCCTCCGGGTATGCAGAGATCTAAGCAATAGAGTGCCCCCACCCCAAAAGCAGGGAGTGGTAAGCAACCCCCCTATAGAAAAAGTTCACCATGACTTCTCAATTCCACTTCCCAGCCCTGCCCAACTGCTTGCCCTTCATGCAAAAAGCTGGATGTCCATCACTCAGGACCGATGGGTCCTCAACATTGTATCCCAGGGGTACAAATTCTACTTCTGCTGGCAGTAGCCCTCATTCAGCCTGATTAACAAAGTCTTGGGTCCTGTGTCGGTTGCAGTCCCTTCTTCCATGACGTCAGGTCGTAAGGGGTATAAAACATGCAGCCGACACCATTACACCAGTCTTTCTTGCCGTGTGGTGCCCGAAGCAGAAGCAGTTCGCAAGTGCTGGTCGGCCGACTCCTGAAATTTTCGTTTTTGAATTTCAGAACCGAAGTCTTCAACTAAAGCGAAGTACCCATTGGGGAAACTTTTTCTTGCTCCTTACCGATGTCAGTAAAAGTTAATAATTGCATTACTTGTGGAAAGCAAATACCTCATAAAGATTTTCATTCGTACTGTATTCCTTGCCTAGGCCCTGACTACAATGTACCATACTGTCAGTTTTGTGCTTTATTTAATCAGCGCACTATCTGTCATTGGTATATTTTCGCCTCAAAATATTTTGGTTCTCTGTTCAATTATCCAGAAATGTCGTCGGTTAGCCATCTGATTACTGGGATTCCAAAAAAACGCAAGGATAAAGACAGACAGGTCGCCGAGGTCCAAAACTGCCAACGACGTTTCTCCTAAGCCAGTCGCCAGTTCACCGGTACTCAGTGAGACGCTTTCGCAGCCCCTGATGCCCGCTACTTCTGATTCACAGGCCTCTACTGAGACCCATTCAGAGTCCGGTATGCCGCGAGATGCTTCAACTATGGAACCTGCGGATGTCTCTACCTTGGATGGGTCCGGAGCCGCTGTGCAGGCACCGGCTTCTGAGGGTGTATTCAGGCCTACGGACTTGCATATTAAACTGACACCTCCTTCTTTTAGGCCTAAATCTTGAACCATGCCTAAATAATTGATGCCCAGGCCGCATGCTCAGGCCTAAAAAACAAATGATAAGAATGGCTGAAGATCTTTTAACTGTAATTAGGGGAAGCCAGCCTCCCCCTTCTAAGAGACCTAGGACTGAAGTTGTTTGAATCTTCTGACCAGGATTCTGATTTTTCTGATTCTTCTGATCTGGATTTGCCCATATCTGCTTATGAGGATTCTGATGCAGAGGACTCTATTCCCTCTGCTTTCCCTCCAGAGGATTTTTCTTTTGGTGAAACCCTACATACTCTAAGGGAGCATTACCACTGGGAAAGCCAGGATTTTTCTGATTCAAAAAAAGAGGCTTACTGAATGTTCTTCGTGTTTCACTGTTGCAGTCATAACTGTAGGGTACTCCTGCCGGCAGGCAGCCCGAGGTCGGCCAGAATATCAAAGTCTGGGTCCGGCGTCGGCTGTTTCAGCTAGAACCCTGACGTCAGAGCGTATGGGTATAAAGCTGACAGCCGACGCCATCTTCCCCAGTCTTTCTTGCCGTGCGGTGCAGAGCAGTTCGCTAGTTGTTGGTTGGCATTTTCAAGACAACGTGGTGTGATTGTCGTCGGTCCGAAGTTTCCTACTTCTCTTCTCAAGCTAAGTACCCCGTTGGGGAAACCTTTTTCTTGCTCCTCCGATGTCAGAAAAAGTTAATAATTGTGTATCGTGTGGAAAACAAATACCTCATAAAGATTTCCACTCTTACTGTCTACCTAGCTTAGGCCCTGACCACGACGTTTCTTGTTGTCGGTTCTGTGCCAGGTTTAATTCTCGCACTATCAGCGTGGAAACGATTGGGCCTTGGTGCCGGTAGATGATTTAATTATAGAATGTCGTCGGAACCGACTACCGGATTACAGAAGAAGCGCAAAGACAAGGACATATGGCGCTCCAGCTTCGCGTGTAGGCGTATGAACACATTCTAGCTATTGAGAAGAAAGATAAAAATATTGCCTTGGCTAACCCCTCTTTACAATGTCAAGATATTAGAAAATTTTATTTTGTTCTTGACTAGGCACATATGAGCAGCTTAAGTGGTAATTATAATGCATCACTTGAATGTAAAGAAGCTGAATGGCAAATTCAGCTAGGGGCCGATAAAAAACAGGACTCAATGAGTTTATAAACTTAATGGTTTTATTGGCATAGAAATTGTAACACCTTGTATTTTCAGCATGTAAGGGTAAATTATGTGGAGATAAAAGATTTTTACACTTAACCGTAATTCTACATAGTTGAGAGCCTTTTTTTCACTGAAGCTTTTTAATTGATGAAATGTTTTTCACCCATAAGTTCTAGTAAACGTGACCGTGGGTATTGATTTCATTCATAGGTTAAAGGTGATCGGATGCAATTGTTATGTGGTTTTCTATAAACATTGCTTTTTAAACTGGTGAAGTGAAATGTTCAGCCATTTTAATCACTGTTTCTGAAAAGTCTTATTAAAAGTAAAAGGACGAAAGCAGTAAAGTATGTATCTCTATTTGTGAATGTCATTTCAGTATTTCACTGTGGATATTATGATATGGAATATCCTTCTTTAGATCCTCCCAGGGGTGTTGCATGGCTGGGGACTCTGTCCTGCAGGTTGAAACCAGACAAAAGTCAACATTGGATATGAAAGTTTTATGTACGTACCATAAAGATAGATCTGTGTCTGTCTTCATCAGGTTCAGCCTTCCCTGTCTTCTTCCTCTGCCTGTATGGTGAGTGTTTACTCATAGGATAACAGAGTAAGAGAGGATGTTCTTCGTGGTTCACTGTTGGAGTCATCACACTTGGGTTATCTGCCTGCAGGTAGCCCTCAGTTGGCCCGAATACCAGAGTCTTAGTATTTCTGCATCAGATGCTGTCGCTTTTTCCATGACGTTGGGTCGTCAGGGGTATAAAGCAGGCAGCCGACACCATTACACCAGTATTTCTTGCCTAGGAGGAGCCTGAAGCAGAAGCAGTTCGCAAGTGCCAGTCGGACGATACCTGAAATTGTTGTTTTTGAGTTGATAATCCTGAAGTCTTCAAAAGCCAAGTACCCCGTTGGGGATCCTTTTTTCTTGTTCTAACCGATGTCAGAAAAAGTTAACAATCGTCTTGCCTGTGGAAAGCAAATACCTCACAGAGATTTTCATTCTTACTGCGTCGCCTGTTTAGGTCCAGACAACGATGTCCCTCGTTGTCAGTTTTGTGCCTTGTTTAATGCCCAAACCATTCGTCGTTGGGCTATTTTTGTCGCTAAATTCTTTCGCTCTCATTCTCCGTATTCCGAAATAGCTTCAATAAGCCATCTGACTACCGCTCTTCCGAAAAAAACTTAAATATAAAGACAGAGACGGACCACATAGGTTCAAAACTGCCAACGACGCTTCCATTAAGCTAGTCCGCCGGTACTCAGTGAGGCATCTTTGCAGCCCCTGATGCCCGCTTCTGTGGATTCGCAGGCCTATGCTGTGACCCATTCGGAGTCCGGTGTGCTGCAAGATGCTTCTTCGACTATGGAACCAGCGGATGTCTTTGCCTTGGATGGGTCCAGAGCCGCTGTGCAGGCACCGGCTTCTGAGGGTGTATTCCGTCCTACCGATGTTCAAATCAAACAGACTACTTCATTTTTAGCTAAAACTATTGAGTTTCTTAGGCCCAGAGTATGCACTATGCCTAGAAAACCGATGACCAAAGCGCATGCCCAAGCTCCCATGCCACAAAAACAAATGCTTATAATGGCTGAAGACCTTATTACGCTAATTAGAGGAAGCCAGCCTTCCCCTGCAAAGAGACAAAGAATTGAAGTTCCTTCTGATTTTACAGACCAGGAGTCTAATGACCCTGACCCTTCTGATTATCAGGACATGTCCTTATTAGCTTATGAGGATTCAGATGCAGAGGAATCCATTCCATCTGCCTCCACTCAAGAGGATTTTTCTTTTGGTGAAACATTGCATACTTTGAGAGCATTTCCACTGGGTCCTCAGTCCAAAAAGAGACTCAGAGAATTTTTAGAGTTGCCTCAGCTCAGGCCTCTAGCTATACCCCCTGTCCTGGATGTTGTAGATGATGATTTTATGGAATCCAGTCTTACTCCAGACACATTTCCCCCAGCCCCTAGGAAACCTGACAGGTACTACAGAGTACCCGATTCCCACAAGTTTTTTTTCAAGAATCCTACTGCTGATCCAGAGATAATTTTTCAGGGACCTAAAGGTATTAAGGCTACTACAGCCAAAAATCCTACCCCTTCGGACGGGGATTCCAGAGCTTTAGCCAGATGGGATAAGAAAGTCTATACCTCTGCAACTCTTGCTATCAGGGCATTAAATTGCCAGTTTCAAATGCTGAAGTACCAGCAACATTTTATGGAACTAATTAAACAAAAAATGGTATTTCCAGATTGTGCAGAAAAAGATTTACAAGAGCTAATGCTTTCTGCAAACCAAGTTAGTAAGCATACTTTGCAGTGTGAATTTGATGCCTTAGAAGCATCTTGCAGGGCTGCATTCACTGGTTCTGTACTGAGAAGACATGCATGGCTGAAAGAGCAAACCTTGACAGATCATGTCAAATCCAAATTACTAGACACTCCTTTAAATAAGGACTGTTTGGCACCAAAGCAGAAGTTGTTCTTAAAAAGGTGGAAGAAAAAGCTAAATCTATGCACACTGTTAAAGAATTCTGACAAGTGCAACCACCTAGATTCAGTAGGAATTGCCTTTCATAACGCTGGTCCTTTCCAGCACCTTCGAGGCTTTCCAAGACAAGACCCAGGGGAAACAGGCCACCTAGACTACAGCCTCAGGGTATGCAGAGATCTAAGCAATAGAGTGCCCCCACCCCAAAAGCAGGGAGTGGTAAGCAACCCCCCTATAGAAAAAGTTCACCATGACTTCTCAATTCTACTTCCCAGCCCTGCCCAACTGCTTGCCCTTCATGCAAAAAGCTGGATGTCCATCACTCAGGACCGATGGGTCCTCAACATTGTATCCCAGGGGTACAAATTCTACTGCTGGCAGTAGCCCTCATTCAGCCTGATTAACAAAGTCTTGGGTCCTGCGTCGGTTGCAGTCCCTTCTTCCATGACGTCAGGTCGTAAGGGGTATAAAACATGCAGCCGACGCCATTACACCAGTCTTTCATGCCGTGTGGTGCCCGAAGCAGAAGCAGTTCGCAAGTGCCGGTCGGCCGACTCCTGAAATTTTCGTTTTCGAATTTCAGAACCGAAGTCTTCAACTAAAGTGAAGTACTCGTTGGGGAAACTTTTTCTTGCTCCTTACTGATGTCAGTAAAAGTTAATAATTGCATTACTTGTGGAAAGCAAATACCTCATAAAGATTTTCATTCGTACTGTATTCCTTGCCTAGGCCCTGACTACAACGTACCGTGCTGTCAGTTTTGTGCTTTATTTAATCAGCGCACTATCTGTCATCGGTATATTTTCGCCTCAAAATATTTTGGATGTTCATCGTGCATACAGCTGCAGTCATAACAGATGGGTTCTCCTGCCGTCAGGCGGGTCCTCAGTCGGCCGAATTCCAAAGTCTAGGTCCGACGTCGGTTGTCGTCACTTCTTCCCTGATGTCAGTGCGACTGGGGTATAAAAGAACCAGCCGACGCCATTTTCTTCAGTCTTTCTTGCCGCGTGGTGCCCGAAGCAGAAGCAGTTCGCAAGTGCCGGTCGGCCAGCTCCTGAAATTACAAAATTTTGCAGCGAAGTCTTCTTGAAAGCCAAGTACCCGTTGAAACTTTTCTTGCCTCAGACCGATGTCAGACAAAGTTAATAATTGTATTTCATGTGGGAAGCAAATACCGCATAAGGATTTTCATTCCCTCTGCATTCCTTGCTTAGGCCCAGACCACGACGTCTCGGTCTGTCGTTTTTGTGCTACATTCAACAAACGCACCATTAAGTGTCGGGCGGAGTTCGCCCAGCACTATTTTGGCAAAAAATTTAACTATATTATGTCGTTGGATACTCCGACTCCAGTTTTGTCCAAAAAACGCAGATAAGGACAGACACACGAGGTCCGCGGCCTCTACGGACACCACGCCAAAGCCAACTACAGGTGGTCCGGTTCTCAGCGGCCCTCGCAGCCCCTGCCTACCGGCGACACTTCATTGGCGGTGTCTACTGTGCCAGTCGCAGGCTCCTCGGCCCACCCCGACTACAGATACCGAAGCCACTCTTGGTGGTGAAACTCAAAATGTAGACAGGTCTGCCTCCTTTCAAGGTGTCTTCAGACCTTCCTCTTCTTTTTCCATCAAGGCTTTCAGTAAGTCTAAAGCAGCCATGCATTCTAAGAGACGAGCTACACAGGGCCCTTCTCCAGGCCCCATGCCTAAAAAACAGATGCTTAAAATGGCTGAGGATTTAATTACTCTTATCAGGGGTTCTCAACCCCGGACAAAAGGCCCAGAGTGGAGGAAGAATCCCCCTCCTCTGACCAGGCCTCCATTATTTCAGAGCACTCTGATGAACAGGAACATTCTTACTCCCCTTTTGAAGATTCTGATGCAGAGGAGTCCATTCCCTCTGTCTCCCCCCCAGAGGATTACTCATTTGGGGAAACCTTGCATACCTTGAGGGAACACTTCCATTGGGAAGGCCAAGAGTACTCAGATTCCAAGAAAAGGCTTAGGGACTTTTTCTTGCTACCTCAGCACAGGCCTCTGGCTATACCTCCTGTCTTAGACATACTAGATGATGTGTATTCGGAGGCCTGCCTTAACCCGGACTCTTTACCTCCAGCCCCAGTCAAGCCTGGCAGGTACTACCGGGTGCCTGACTCACACCAATTTTTATACAAAAGCCATGCGGCTGACCCAGAAACTATCTCACAGGGCCCCAAGGGAATTAAGGCCTCCACTGCTAAAAATCCATTACCTTCCGAGAGAGATTCCAGATCTTTAGTAAGGTGGGAAAAAAGGTATACACCTCGTCCACCTTAACCACGAGGGCATTAAACTGCCAGTTCCATATGTTAAAGTACCAACAGTTTCTGTTATCACAGTTGAGAAGCAAAATGTCACAACCTGAACAACCAGACTTGAAGGAGTTGCAGGATTTGATGCATAGTGCAGAACAAGTGGGTAAACATACCTTGCAATATTGTTTTGATGCTCTAGAGGCCTCATGTAGAGCTGCTGTTACAGGATCAGTCATACGTAGACATGCCTGGCTCAAGGAGCAAACCTTACCAGATCATGTCAAAGCTAAATTACTAGATGCCCCTCTACAAAAGGATGTATTATTTGGTGTTAAAGCTGAGGAGGTATTAAAGAAAATGGAGGAAAAGGCTAAATCAATGCAAACAGTGAAAGATTTTCTACAGGTACAACCTCCACGTTTCAGTAGAAATTGGCCTTCCAAAAATTGGTCCTTTCAGCCACGGACAGACCCCAAAGAGGTAGATACAGGCGACCGAGGGGCAGAGGGCAATCTCAAGGATCGTTTAGAGGCAGACAATGGCAAGCTCCTACACCAAGAGGTGGTGAGGATAGTTCGCAGCCATTCAGAAAGCAAGCCCAATGACTTTCCCCTTTGCATGCCAAGCAAGGCTCAAATGGCAGCACCCTTAGGTGGAAAACTGGCATTATTTTCGAAAAATTGGCATATTGTCACAAAAGACAAATGGATCCTGGACATTATAAACAAAGGCTACAGATTCCATTTTCACACCCTTCCAAAAATGAGAGGCATGCCAAACCTGCCACACAATCAAAGGGCAGAGGCACAAAGACAAATTTCAGATCTCATGGACATGAAAGCTATTCAAGAGGTACCTACTCAAGAACAAGGTCAAGGTTTTTATTCCAGACTATTCCTGGTACCAAGGAATGGAAAAGATTGGAGACGTATTTTGGACATATCCATCCTAAACACATTTTTAGTCGTACCAAAATTCAAGATGCTCACATTACAGCAGCTTCTTCCCATGCTGGGCAAGGAGTCTTGGCTGGTAACATTGGACCTCAAGGAGGCATACCTGCATGTCCCAATCAGACAAAATTACAGAAGATACCTCAGATTTCTTGCAGGTTCAACCCATTATCAATTCTCTGCATTGCCCTTTGGCTTATCTACTGCGCCCAGAGTATTCATGAAATGCCTGGCATCAGTAATTGCCTACTGCAGACTTCAAGGGATACACATATACCCATATTTGGACGACTGCCTGATCCAAGCGGACAGCAAGCACATACTTCTGAAACATCTGGCTTTTGTAATAATGCTGTTGAATTCTCTGGGGTACACAGTCAACAAAAAGAAATCAAGGCTAATACCCTCTCAGAAAATAATTTTCCTGGGTGCCAACTTGGACACAAACACCCAGATGGCCTACCTCACGCCAGAGAAACAGGGGCAACTAACTCAATACTTCAGAAAACTAGCAAATTTCACCAGGCTGACTGCAAGGAAAATCCTGCAGGCTCTGGGATTCATGGAATCTTGCATCCTACTAATCCCATGTGCAAAGCTGTATATGAGGAAACTTCAATGGTACCTGAAAAACCTATGGTCTCAACACAGCCACAGTTTGGAAACAATAATACCACTAATTCCATGTCTTCAAAAGGAATTTCTGTGGTGGGCTCAAGCATGCCAAACAAACACAGGTCTCCCATTCTGCAAGCCTCAAGCAAATCAAGTCATCACAACAGGCGCCTCGGACTACGCCTGGGGGGCGCACATGACAGATCGGTGCATTCAGGGCAAATGGTCCCAAAAAGAAAAGCACCTTCACATCAATCAAAAGGAAATGCTAGCAGTAATAAATGCTATTATAGCTTTCAAAGACCTTCTGCATCCAGGTCAACTATTGATGAGGACAGACAACACCACAGTAATGTGGTACATAAACAAACAGGGAGGAACCCATTCATACCCCCTATGCAGGCTGGCCATGTCACTTTGGAACATGGCTCTGGAATTATAAATCGAACTTCAAAAACAGTACTTGCCAGGCAAGGAAAACACGCTGGCAGACAACCTAAGCAGAAATATGACAGATCCACACGAATGGAAGTTGCATCCTCAAGTTTTTACAGAGATAATTCAAGCATGGGGAAGGCCAGACATAGATCTCTTTGCCTCCCACAAAAATCACCAATTGACAAAATTCTGCTCAAGGACTTTTCATCCACAGGCCTGGAGAGTGGACGCTCTCTCTTTCAGTTGGACTGGAGAGTGGACACTCTCTTTCAGTTGGACAACAATGACAGTTTATGCCTTTCCACCTCTTCCTCTGCTGCCCAAAGTTCTATTAAAAACCAGAGCAGACAGACCAAAGATGATTCTCATTGCTCCAGACTGGCCAAGACAGCACTGGTACCCACTCCTGAGGAGCCTGACTCATTTCCCACCATGGACCCTACCTCTAATGCCTCTTCTTCTGACTCAGCACAGCTTCAAAACTCTTCACAGTCAGCTGAAAACACTCAATCTGGCCGCATGGAAGATTCCTTAACATCACAACAGACCCTACTCTCCAAGGAGGTGCAGGATGTCATTTTGGAGGCCAGAAGGCCGTTTACTAGAAAAGCTTACTCCGCAAAATGGAAACAGTTTTGTGCCTGGAATGAGAAAAAGGGCCAGAATCCTGGAAAACTGAATTTACCTCAAATATTACAGTATCTAGCTGAGCTGCTAAGCAGTGGACTTTCATTCTCCTCCATCAAAATCCATGCCTCAGCCATTTCTGCAGAATACAACACTGATCCACCTTTATTCTCTCACCCCCTCTTAAGACAGTTCATCAGAGGGGCTAAGAATATAAAACCCCAAAGGAAACAACCAATACCTGCTTGGGACCTCAGTTTCATTCTAGAAAAGCTGACCTTGCCTCCTTTTGAGCCAGCTGCCTCAACAGATTTGCAATATTTGTCCTGGAAAACAGCTTTCCTTCTGGTCACCTCAGCTCACAGGGTATCGGAACTACAAGCCCTCATGGCTGTGCAGCCTTTCATCATCTTCCATCAGGACAGAGTTTCCTTACGAACCAACCCGTCCTTTATGCCAAAGGTGGTATCCAGGGTAGCTTTGAATCAGGCTATCCACTTACCTACCTTTTACCCTAATCCTCAAAACAAAGGGGAGAGACTACTACATTCCTTGGACATCCACAGACAGCTGCATTATTATTTGGACAGAACAAAGCCTTTCAGAAAATCAGAACAGCTCTTTGTGTCCTATGCTATAGGAGCTCAAGGGAAGCCAATTTCCAAACAGACAATCTCAAAATGGATAGCCCACTGCATACGCTTTTGTTACTCTTTTCATGGTAAAACTGTACCTGCAGGCATCAGATCTCACTCCACAAGGGCCACAGCTACCTCTGCAGCTTTCCTCAGAGGAGTTCCTACCAAAGATATTTTCGAAGCAGCCACTTGGAGTTCTGTGCATACCTTCTTCAAGCACTACCACCTACCATTATACTCCAAAACTAGAGCAGGCTTTGCCACTGCAGTCTTGCAGGGCATCCTGGCTCCTCCTAGTTCCACCTAGTGTCTACCACCCCTTTCTTAGCTTTGGGATTCTACCCATCTGTTATGACTGCAGCTGTATGCACGATGAACATAGTACAGTTTTGTACCTACCATAAATGTAGATGTTCAAGTGCTAATACAGCTGCAGTCCAGTCCCTCCTTGCCTTTTTGGGACAGGCCTATTGGCTAACACCTCCTCATACAACCTGATTGGGGTATTCATTTATGGTGTATTTGCTTGCAACTACTGTATTTTGATTATATTGCATTGCTTTATTACATAAATTTATGTATTGCCTTCCTTCTGGGGGCACCTGACATCTGGGGCAAGAAAAACTGAAGAAAATGGCGTCGGCTGGTTCTTTTATAACCCTGTCGCACTGACGTCAGGAAGAAGCGGCGACAACCCGCGCCCGGACCTAGACTTTGGAATTCGGCCGACCGAGGACCCGCCTGACGGCAGGAGAACCCATCTGTTATGACTGCAGCTGTATTAGCGCTCGAACATCTACATTTATGGTAGGTACAAAACTGTACTTTCTCTGTTCAATTATCCAGAAATGTCGTCTGTTAGCTATCTGACTACTGGGATTCCGAAAAAATGCAAGGATAAAGACAGACAGGCCGCCGAGGTCCAAAACTGCCAACGACGCTTCTCCTAAGCCAGTCGCCAGTTCACCGGTACTCAGTGAGGCACTTTCGCAGCCCCTGATACCCGCTACTTCTGATTTGCAGGCCTCTAATGAGACCCATTCAGAGTCCGGTATGCCGTGAGATGCTTCAACTATGGAACCTGCGGATGTCTCTACCTTGGATGGGTCCGGAGCCGCTGTGCAGGCACCGGCTTCTGAGGGTGTATTCAGGCCTACGGACTTGCATATTAAACCGACGCCTCCTTCTTTTAGACCTAAATCTTGAACCATGCCTAAAGAATTGATGCCCAGGCCGCATGCTCAGGCCTCTATGCCTAAAAAACAAATGATAAGAATGGCTGAAGATCTTTTAACTGTAATCAGGGGAAGCCAGCCTCCCCCTTCTAAGAGACCTAGGACTGAAGTTGTTTGAATCTTGTGACCAGGATTCTGATTTTTCTGATTCTTCTGATCTGGATTTGCCCATATCTGCTTATGAGGATTCTGATGCAGAGGACTCTATTCCCTCTGCTTCCCCTCCAGAGGATTTTTCTTTTGGTGAAACCCTGCTCTAAGGGAGCATTTCCACTGGGAAAGCCAGGATTTTTCTGATTCAAAAAAAAGAGGCTTAGGGATTTCTTACTCCTGCCTCAGCATAAGCCTTTAGCTATTCCTCCAGTACTAGACATTGTTGATGCTTTTTCGGAATCTAGTTTGGCCCCTGATTCCTTGCCTCCTGCTCCCAGAAAACCTGACAAATATTACAGGGTTCCTGATTCACACAAGTTCCTTTTTAAAAATCCTATTGTGGATCCAGAGACCATTTCACAGGGACCCAAGGGCATTAAGGCTTCTACTGCTAAAAATCCTACCCTTCTGATAGAGACTCCAGGGCGCTGGATAGATGGGGTAAGAAGGTTTACACTTCTGCACCCTTGACCATTAGGGCTTTAAACTGCCAGTTTCATATGTTAAAGTATCGACAACATGTTATTGGATTGCTTAAACAGAAAATTATTCCTGATTGTGCGGAAAATAAAGAATTACAGGATTTAATGCATTCTGCTGAACAGGTTGGAAAACATTCTTTGCAATGTGGATTTGATTCTTTAGAGGCCTCTTGCAGGGCTGCTGTTACTGGTTCTGTGCTCAGAAGGCATGCTTTGCTTAAGGAGCAATCTTTACCTGATCATGTTAAAGCTAAATTGTTGGATGCTCCCTTAAATCTGGACCACCTGTTTGGCAATACGGTTGAGGAAGTTCTTAAAAAGATGGAAGATAAAGCTAAATCTATGCAAACTGTTAAAGATTTTTTACAAGTTCAGCCTCCTAGATTTAGTAGGCACTGGCCCTCTAAGAAATGGTCCTTTCCAGCCTCTTCAAGGTCTTCTCAAGCCAAACCCAGACATAGCAGAAACCCCAGGTTTCAGTCCCAGGGGACACACAAGACTTAAGCAGTGGGTGGTTTCTGCACCCAAATCAGGGAGTAGTAAGACTCCCCCCTATGGAAAACAGTCTCAATGACTTGCTTCTAAAACTTCCAAGCACTTCCCAACTGAATGCTCCTTTAGGCGGAAAGATTGGTCTGCAGGCCAAACACTGGGAACTTGTTACCCAGGACAAATGGGTTTTAAATAGAGTCCCAAGGATACAGATTTCACTTCCACACCTTACCAACACCAAGTGGGTTGCCAGATCTACCCCCAAATCAGTGGGCAGAGGCCCAAAATCAAGTACTCTCTCTCTTAAGCATGGGGGCTATTCAGTTGGTACCAGAAGAGGAAAAGGGACAAGGGTTCTATTAGAGACTTTTCCTGGTACCCAGAAAAGGCAATACCTGGCGTCCTATCCTGGGCCTTTGTACTCTAAATACCTTTGAAGTGATTCCTAAATTCAAGATGCTGACTCTTCACCAGCTGCTTCATATGCTAAGCAAAGATGCATGGTTGGCAACACTAGACTTAAAAGAAGCATACCTGCTCATCCCTATCAGGGAGTCTTGCAGAAAATACCTCCGCTTCAAAGCAGGCTACATGCGCTATCAGTTCTCTGCACTAGCCTTTGGCTTATCTATTGCACCCAGGGTATTCACAAAGTGGCTAGCTACAGTCATTGCATTCTGCAGGCAAAGAAATTTTCAAATATACCCATTTCTGGACAATTGTCTAATTCCGGCAGAAAGCCAGGACATACATTTGAATCATCTGGCCTTTGTTCAAAGGGTACTGACTTGTCTGGGGTCCACCATAAACAAAAAGAAATCACAACTGGTACCCTGTCAACAAATTATATTCCTGTGAGCAAGCTTGAATGCAACTTCCCAGATGGCTTTCCTCACGCCAGAGAAACGGATTCATTTGACAACCTACTTCAAACAAGTGGCCACAAAACCCAGTTATCTGCAAGGCAAATACTGCAAGCCTTGGGGTTCATGGCCTTCTGCATTCTTCTAATTCTATATGCAAGGATGCATATGGGGAAACTGCAGTGGTATCTCAAAAGCCTATGGTGTCAACATTCACAGGATCGAGAGGCAATGATTCCTATCATACCTTGCCTATGCCTAGAGTTCCTTTGGTGGGCAGAGGCCTGCCACCAAAACAAGGGACTACCATTCACACTATCCCCTGTCGCCCAAACTTTAACAGACGCATCAGACTATGCATGGGGGGCCCATCTGGCAGGGAATTGCATTCAGGACACATGGAACCCAAGTCAAATGCTCCTGCATATCAATCAAAAAGAAATGTTAGCTGTACAAAATGCTCTGACAGCCTTCAAGGACCACATTCTTCCAGGACAATTAATGGAAAAGATGGACAACACCACTGTTATGTGGTACATAAGCAGGGGGTACCCATTCTTACCCCCTTTGCAGATTAGCCATGGCATTGTGGAATACAGCCCTGAGCTATCAGGTACATTTACAAGCTCAGTTCCTGCCAGGAAAACTAAATACACTGGCAGATAAACTAAGCAGAAACCTCATGGACCCACATGAGTGGAAACTGGAATAAAGGATTTTCAACATGTTGACAAGCAAATGGGGGAGCCCAGATATAGACCTGTTTGCCTCCCCCCAAAACTATCAGTTGGACAAATTCTGCACAAGGACTCCCCACAAACAAGCTTGGAAAGTGAATGCTCTGTCCTTCTGGAAAACCTTATCAGGTTATGCGTTTCCTCCTCTGCCTTTGCTCTCCAAAGTACTACTGAAGATCAAACAAGACACACCAAGGACGATTTTGATTGCACCAGACTGGCCACGTCAACACTGGTACCCCCTCTTGTGCAGTGTGTCACTGTGGGCCCCATGGCACCTGCCTCAGACTCCTACTCTATTGTCTCAGCAGGAGAACCAAATTCTGCATCCTCAACTTCAAACACTGAATCTAGCAGCCTAGCTAATTACATAATTTCTCCTTTACCATCCCTCAGTAAACCAGTGATGGATATCATTTTAGAGGCAAGGAGACCTAGTACCAGAAAATCTTGTGCTAAAAAATGGAAGATTCTGTGCCTGGAACCAATCTCAAGGGACGAGCACAACAGTGCCCAATTTACCTGAGATCTTACAATACTTAACTGAGATGCTTCATAAGGGCCTGTCTTTCTCCTCCATCAAAATTCACGCCTCAGCCATCTCAGCTCATTATAACACAGAACCACCCCTCTTCTCTCATCCACTGCGTAAGCAGTTCCTCAGAGGGGCCAAAAATCTACGACCATCCAGGAGAGCTCCAACTCCAGCCTGGGACCTCAACTTTGTATTGGAAAAGCTCACCCTTCCTCCTTTCGAGCCAGCTGCCACTGCGGACTTAAAATTCCTTTCTTGGAAAACAGCTTTCCTTTTAGCAATCACTTCAGCAAGAAAGGGTATCTGAATTACAGGCCCTCATGGCAGTGGAGCCTTTCATCATCTTTCATACGAACAGGGTGTCCCTCAGGACTAATCCTTCCTTCATGCCCAAGGTGGTATCCAATGTGGTTCTTAATCAGTCCATACATTTGCCAACTTTCCTTCCTAATCCACAGAACAAAGGGGAATGGATTCTGCACTCCTTAGATGTGCACAGACAACTTAGATTCTACTTGGACAGAACTAAACCTCAGAGGAAATCTGATCAACTGCTGGTGGCATTTGCTGCAGGGGCAGAGGGGAAGGCTATTTCAAAGCAGATCATTTCCAAATGTATAGGCCATTGCATTCTTTTTTGCTACAAACACCATGGAAAACCTATCCCACAGGGGTTAAGACCCCACTCTACCAGGGCTGCATCTACTTTTACAGCCTTTCTCAGAGGCGTCCCTACCAGGGACATCCTAGAAGCTGCTACTTGGAGTTCTGCACATACTTTCACCAAGCATTACCATCTGACAATTTTTCTCTAAATTCAGAGCTGGCTTTGCCACTGCAGTCTTGCAGGGCCTTTTAGCTGGTTCTAATTCTGTTTAAATTCCTCCTCCCATCCTTAGCTTTGGGAATCTACCCAAATGTGATGACTGCAACAGTGGAACACGAAGAACATAGTACAGATGTTCATCGTGCATACAGCTGCAGTAATCACAGATGGGTTTTCTGCCGTCAGGCGGGTCCTCGGTCGGCCGAATTCCAAAGTCCAGGTCCGGCGTCGGTTGTTGTCGCTTTCTTTCCTGACGTCAGTGCGACAGGGCTATATAAGACACAGCCGACGCCATTTTCTTCAGTCTTTTGCCGCGGTGCCGAAGCAGAAGCAGTTCGCAAGTGCCGGTCGGCCAGCTCCTGAAATTACGAAAAATTGGAAACCGAAGTCTTCTTTAAAGCTAAGTACCCCGTTGGGGAAACTTTTCTTGCCTCAGACCGATGTCAGACCAAGTTAACAATTGTATTTCTTGTGGGAAGCAAATACCGCATAAGGATTTCCATTCCCTCTGCATACCTTGTTTAGGCCCAGACCACGACGTCTCGGGCTGTCGCTTTTGCGCTACTTTCAATAAACGTACTATTAAGCGGCGGGCGGAGTTCGCCCAGCACTTTTTTGGTAAAGCCTTTGATTATAAAATGTCGTCGGAGACTCCGACTATCGTTTTGTCCAAAAAACGCAAGGACAAAGACCGACACGCGAGGTCCGCGGTCTCCACCGACACCATGCCAAAACTGGCTACACGTGGTCCGGTTCTCAGCGAGACGCCTACGCAGCCCCTGACTACCGACGACTCTTCTTTGGCAGTGTCTTCTGTAACCGAGACCACAGGTACCTCGGCCCATACCCAGACTACAACCACCGAAGCCACTGTGAGTGTTGAGCCTCCTAATGTGGACAGGTCCACTTCCACCCATGGTGTCTTTAGACCCTCATCTTCCTTTTCCATAAAGGCCTTTCCTAAGTCCAAATCAGCCATGCATCCCAAGAGGCCTGTTGCACAGGGCCCATCTCCAGGCCCCATGCCTAAAAAGCAGATGCTAAAATGGCTGAGGATTTAATTACTCTTATCAGGGGTTCCCAACCCCCTCCAGACAAGAGACCCAGAGTGGAGGAAGATTCTCCTTCTTCTGACCAGGGCTCCTTTTTTTCAGAACATTCTGATGAAGAGGAACACTCGTACTCCCCTTTTGAAGATTCTGATGCAGAGCAGTCCATTCCTTCTGTATCTCCCCCAGAGGATTTTTCTTTTGGGGAAACCTTGCACACCTTGAGGGAACACTTCCATTGGGAAGGCCAAGACTTTTCTGATTCCAAGAAACGACTTGGGGAATTTCTTCTGTTACCTCAGCACAGACCTGTGGCGATACCTCCTGTCTTGGACATACTTGATGATGTTTACTCGGAGGCTTGCCTTAATCCGGATTCCCTGCCTCCTGCCCCAGTCAAGCCTGATAGGTACTACAGAGTTCCTAACTCTCACCAATTTCTTTACAAAAGCCATAATGCTGACCCTGAAACCATTTCTCAAGGCCCCAAGGGAATGAAGGCCTCTACTGCTAAGAATCCACTACCTTCGAAGAGAGTCTAGATCCTTAGAAAGGTGGGGAAAAAGGTATATACCTCGGCCACCCTAGCCATGAGGGCCTTAAATTGTCAGTTCCATATGCTTAAATATCAGCAGTTTCTGTTATCACAATTAAGAAATAAAATGTCTCAACCTGAACAACCAGATTTGAAGGAGTTGCAGGATATGATGCATAGTGCAGAAGAAGTGGGTAAACACACCTTACAATGTGGCTATGATGCCCTAGAGGCCTCAAGTAGAGCTGCTGTGACAGGATCAGTCATTCGTAGACATGCCTGGCTTAGGGAACAAACCTTGCCTGATCATGTTAAAGCTAAACTACTAGATGCTCCTTTACAAAAGGATGTACTATTTGGTACTAATGCTGAGGAGATGCTACGGAAAATGGAAGAAAAAGCTAAATCTATGCAAACTGTCAAAGCTTTTCTACAGGTTCAACCACCACGTTTTAGCAGAAATTGGCCTTCAAAAAACTGGTCCTTTCCAGCCACGGACAAGCCCCAAAGAGGTAGATACAGGTGCACAAGGGGCAGAGGACAATCTCAAGGATCATATAGAGGCAATAATAAAAGGCGTATCGCAACCCAAAACTTTTCGGAACTATTTATTGATAAAAAACAATAAAACAAGTATTACTTCACTTAGCGCTTTCACCCGTTCACATCACGGATTTCATCAGAGTGAAGAATTTTTGAACAGCAGCTACTTTATATAGATGAAACTATCCAACCACATCAGTTAATTAATTAATTGATAATAGTTAGTTAAACAGCTGTCATACCAATGTTGAATAATAATTTTTGTGTATATAAATAGTTTAAAGATGATGATTTCCACAAGAAACATATTTTGTGTGTGAAACATATCCTTAATATAAAGGTATACTCCCAAAATGTGACACACAAAAAAACCATATCATCTGTAAGAATACAGCGTATAATCTAATTAAAAAAAAAAAAAAACAGACCCTTTTTTCATCAATAAATAGTTCCGAAAAGTTTTGGGTTGCGATATGCCTTTTATTATTTACTAGTCTACAGTTCTTTTGTTTCATCATATAGAGGCAGACAATGGCAAACTCCAGCACCAAGAGGTGACTAAGACAGTGCACAACAATACAGGAAACAAACTCAATGACTTCCCCCTTTTCATGCCAAACAAGTCTCAGCTGGCAGCACCCTTGGGAGGAAAGCTGGCATTATTTACAAGAAATTGGCATATTATCACAACAGACAATTGGATCCTGGACATTATAAACAGAGGCTACAGATTTCATTTTCATACTCTTCCAAAAATGAGAGGCATGCCGAACCTGCCACACAATCCAAGGGCAGATGCTCAAATACAAATTTCAAAGCTCATGGACATGAAAGCTATTCAAGAGGTACTTACTCACGAACAAGGTCAAGGTTTTTATTCCAGACTATTTCTGGTACCAAGGAAAGGAACCGACTGGAGACCCATTTTGGACTTATCCATCCTAAACACATTTCTACTCGTACCAAAATTCAAGATGCTCACATTACAGCAGCTTCTTCCCATGCTGGGCAAGGAGTTTTGGCTGGTAACATTGGACCTCAAGGAGGCATACCTGCATGTCCCAATCAGACAAAGCTGCAGAAGATACCTCAGATTTCTTGCAGGTTCAATCCATTATCAATTCTCTGCATTGCCCTTTGGCTTATCTACTGCGCCCAGAGTATTCACGAAATGCCTGGCATCAGTAATTGCCTACTGCAGACTTCAAGGGATACAAATTTACCCTTATTTGGACGACTGCCTGATCCAAGCGGACAGCAAGCACATACTTCTGGAACATCTTGCTTATGTAACACGGTTATTGAATTCTCTGGGATACACAGTCAACAAAGAGAAATCCAGGCTAACACCAACTCAGAAAATAACTTTCCTGGGTGCCAACTTGGACACAAACACCCAGATGGCCTATCTTACGCCAGGAAAAACAGGGGCAACTAGCTCAGTACTTCAAAATACTAGCAAATTGTACCAGGCTCACTGCAAGGAAAATCCTGCAGGCTCTGGGCTTCATGGCATCTTGCATTCTTTTAATCCCATGTGCAAAGTTGCATATGAGGAAACTTCAATGGTACCTAAAAAAAACTATGGTCTCAACACAGCCACAGTTTGGAAACAATAATACCAATAATCCCATGTTTGCAAAAGGAATTTCTATGGTGGGCCCAAGCATGCCAAACAAACACAGGTCTTCCATTCTGCAAGCCTCAAGCAAATCAAGTCATCACAACCGACGCCTCAGACTACGCCTGGGGTGCGCACATGACAGACAGGTGCATTCAGGGCAAATGGTCCCAAAAGGAAAAGCACCTACACATCAATCAAAAAGAAATGCTAGCAGTGATAAATGCAATTACAGCTTTCAAGGACCTCCTGCATCCAGGGCAATTATTGATAAGAACAGACAACACCACAGTAATGTGGTACATAAACAAACAAGGAGGAACACATTCATACCCCCTGTGCAGGCTAGCCATGTCACTTTGGAACTTGGCTCCGGAATGGCAAATCGAACTTCAAGCACAGTACTTGCCAGGATTGGAAAACACGCTGGCAGACAATCTAAGCAGAAATATGACAGACCCACACGAATGGAAGTTGCATCCTCAAGTGTTTACAAAGATAATCCAAGCGTGGGGAAGGCCAGACATAGATCTCTTCACCTCCCACAGGAATCATCAATTGAAAAAGTTCTGTTCAAGGACCTTTCATCCAAAGGCCTGGAGAGTGGACGCCCTTTCTGTCAGTTGGACAGCATGGACAGTTTACGCTTTCCCACCTTTGCCTCTTCTGCCCAAGGTGCTCTTGAAAGCAAGAGAAGACAGACCGAAGATGATACTGATTGCTCCAGACTGGCCAAGACAACACTGGTACCCACTCCTGAGGAGCCTAACACATACTCCTCCCTGGACCCTACCTCTAATGCCTCTTCTACTGACTCAGCACAGCTACAAAACTCTTCAGTCAGCTGAAAACACTCAATCTGGCTGCATGGAAAATTCCTTAACACCACAACAGACCCTACTCTCCAAAGAGGTGCAGGATGTCATTTTGGAGGCCAGAAGGCCATCTACTAGAAAGGCGTACTCCACAAAATGGAAACGGTTTTGCGCTTGGAATGTGAAAAAAGGCCAGGATCCTAGAAAACTGAATTTGCCTCAGATATTACAGTATCTAGCTGAGCTGTTGAACAGTGGACTTTCATTTTCCTCCATCAAAATTCATGCCTCAGCCATTTCTGCAAAATACAACACTGATCCACCCTTATTCTCTCACCCACTTTTAAGACAGTTCCTCAGAGGGGCTAAGAATATAAGACCTCCAAGGAAACAACCAATACCAGCCTGGGATCGTAATTACATTCTGGAAAAATTAACATTGCCTCCCTTTGAACCAGCTGCCTCAACAGATTTGCAATATTTGTCCTGGAAAACAGCTTTCCTTCTGGCCATTACTTCAGCTCGTAGGGTTTCGGAACTACAAGCCCTCATGGCTGTGCAGCCCTTTCTCATCTTCCATCAGGACAGGGTTTCCCTACGAACCAACCCGTCATTTATGCCTAAGGTAGTATCTAGGGTAGCTTTAAATCAGGCCATACACTTACCTACCTTTTACCCCAATCCTCAAAACAAAGGGGAAAGGCTGCTACATTCCTTAGACATCCATAGACAGCTACGTTACTATTTGGACAGAACAAAGCCTTTCAGGAAATCAGAACAACTTTTTGTGTCGTATGCTGTAGGAGCTCAAGGGAAGCCAATTTCCAAACAGACAATTTCAAAATGGATAGGCCACTGCATACAGTTTTGTTACTCCTATCACGGCAAATCTGTTCCTACAGGCATCAGATCCCACTCCACAAGAGCCACAGCTACCTCTACAGCCTTCCTCAGAGGAGTCCCTACCAAAGATATTTTGGAGGCAGCCACTTGGAGTTCTGTGCATGCCTTCACAAAACACTACCACCTGCCTTTATACTCCAAAACTAGAGCAGGTTTTGCCACTGCTGTGTTGCAGGGCATTCTGGCTCCTCCCAGTTCCACCTAGTACCTACCACCCTGTGCGTAGCTTTGGGATTCTACCCATCTGTGATTACTGCAGCTGTATGCACGATGAACATAGTACAGTTTTGTACCTACCATAAATGTAGATGTTCGAGTGCTAATACAGCTGCAGTACAGGTTTCCCTCCCTCCTTCCCCTCTTGGTAAAGGCCTAATGGCTAACACCTCCTCGTACAACCTGATTGGGTTATCCTTCTATGGTGTATTTGCTTGCAACTACTGATTTTTGATTATATTGCATTGCATGATTATATATATAATTTATGTATTGCCTTCCTTCTGGGGGCACCTGACATCTGGGGCAAGAAAGACTGAAGAAAATGGCGTCGGCTGTGTCTTATATACCCCTGTCGCACTGACGTCAGGAAAGAAAGCGACAACAACCGACGCCGGACCTAGACTTTGGAATTCGGCCGACCGAGGACCCGCCCGACGGCAGAAAATCCATCTGTGATTACTGCAGCTGTATTAGCACTCGAACATCTACATTTATGGTAGGTACAAAACTGTACTTTGTGTACACGTCCATAAATGTAGATTTTCGAGTGTGTTCACTGTTGCAGTCCTGGATGTTCGTGTTTCACTGATGCAGACATTACATTTGGGTTATCTGCTTGCAGGTAGCCCTCAGTTGGCCTGATTAACAAAGTCTTGGGTCCTGCGTCGGGTTCTGTCTCTTCTTCCATGAGGTCAGGGGTATAAAACATGCAGCCGACATCATTACATCAGTCATTTTTGCCGTTCGGTGCCCGAAGCAGTTCGCAAGTGTCAGTTGGCAGACTCCTGAAATTTTCGTTTTCTAGTTTCAGAACCGAAGTCTTCAACTAAAAGCTAAGTATCCCGTTGGGGAAACTTTTTCTTGCTCTAAACCGATGTCAGTAAAAGTAAATAATTGCATTTCTTGTGGAAAGCAAATATCTCATAAAGATTTTCATTCGTACTGTATTCCTTGCCTAGGCCCTAACCACGACGTACCTTGCTGTTGGTTTTGTGCCTTATTTAAACCACAAACTATCCATCGTCAGTATATTTGTTCTTCTAAATTTTTTGGTGCTCGGTTCAATTATCCTGATACGTCTTCGGTAAGCCATCTGACTACGGACATTCCGAAGAAACGCAAAGATAACGACACCGCTACTTCAGATTCGCAGGCCTCTACTGAGACCCATTTGGAGTTAGGTATGCCACGAGATGTTTCAACTGTGGGACATGCAGATGTCTCTACCTTGGATGGGTCTGGAGACGCTGTGCATTCACTGGCTTTTGAGGGTGTATGCAGGCCTACTGAGTTGCATTTTAAACCAGCGCCATCTTTTTCTTCAAGGCCTAAAACTTGAACCATGCCTAGAAAACTGATGCCCAGACTGCATGGTCAGGCCTCTATGCCTAAAGAACAAATGATAAGAATGACTGAAGACCTTGTTACTTTAATCAGGGGAAGCCAGCCTTCCCCCTCTAAGAGACTTAGGACTGAGTTTCCTTATGCTACTTCTAACCAGGATTCTGAAATTTTGGTATCCTCTGACCAGGATTTACCCTTGTATATCTATGAGGATTCTGATGCTGAGGACTCTGCTCCCCCCCTCCCCCCCCAGAGGATTTCTCTTTTGGTGAAACCTTGCATACTCTCAGGGAGCTTTTTCGTTGGAAATGTCAGGATTTCTCTGATTCTAAAAAGGGGCTTAGGGATTTCTTACTCCTGCCCCAGCACAGGCCTTTAGCTAAACCTCCTGTACTGGACATTGTTGATGATGCCTTTCGGAATCTAGCATGGCCCTTTACTCTTTACCTCTTGCTTCCAGAAAATCTGATAGATATCACAGGGTTCCTGACTCACCAGTTCCTTTTCAAAAATCATACTGCGGATCCTGAAATCATTTCACAGGGACCCAAGGGCATTAAAGCTACTACTGCCAAAAATCCTATCCCCTCTGATAGAGACTCCTGGACACTGGATAGATGGGGTAAGAAGGTATACACATCTGCAACTTTGGCCATTAGGGCCTTGAATTGCCAGTTTCATATGTTACAGTATCAGCTGCATATTATTGGATTGCTTAAACAGAAAACGATGACTCCTGATTGTAATATAAGGATTTACAGGATTTTATGCATTCTGCCAAACAAGTTGTTAAACATACATTGCAATGTGGTTTTGATTCAATAGAGGCATCTTGCAGAGCTGCGGTAACTGGGTCTGTACTTAGAAGGCATGCTTGGCTTAAGGAGCAATCCTTGCCAGATCATGTTAAAGCGAAATTACTGGATGCTCCCTTAAATCAGGACCACCTGTTTGGCAACAAGACAGAAGAAGTTTTTTAAAAAGAGGAAAAAGCTAAATCTATGCAAACTGTTAAACTATTTACAAGTACAGCCTCCAAGATTTAGTAGGCATTGGTCTTCTAAGAATTGGTCCTTTCCTGCCTCTTCCAGACCTTCAGTCCAAACCCAGATCCAGCAGAGCACCCAGGCTTCAGTCCCAGGGGACGCACAGGACTAAGCAGTGGGGGGCCTCTACTTCCAAATTCTGGAGTAATAAAACTCCCCCCATGGTAAACTTTCTCAATGACTTCTTTTTAAAACTTCCAAGCACTTCTCAACTGACTGCCCGTTTTGGGGGAAAGATTGCACTTCATGCAAACAACTGGGGACTCATTAACCAGGACAAATGGGTTTTAATTATAGTGTCCCAAGGATACAGATTTCACTTCCACATGTCACCAACTCCAAGCAGTTGGCCGGATCTACCTCCAAAGCAGTGGGCAGAGGCCCAAAAGCAAGTTCTCTCTCTCTCTCTCTCTCTCTCTCTCTCTTAAGCATAGGGGCTATTCAGTTGGTACCAGAAGAGAAAAAGGGACAAGGTTTCTACTCAAGATTTTTCCTGGTACCCAGAAAAGACAATTCATGGCGTCCTATCCTGGACCTGCCTACTCTAAACACCTTTTTGGAGATTCCAAAATTCAAGATTCTGACTCTTCACCAGTTGCTTCCTATGCTAAGCAAAGATGCCTGGTTGGCAACACTAAATTTAAAGGAAGCATACCTGCACATCCCAATCAGGGAATCTTGCAGAAGAGACCTACGCTTCAAAGCAGGCTACATGCACTATCAAGTTCTCTGCACTGCCCTTTGGTTTTTCTACTGCGCCCAGTGTACTCACAAAGTGCTTAACTCCAGTCATTGCATTTTGCAGGCAAATAAATATTCAGATATACCAATACCTGAACGATTGTCTAATTCAGGCAGAAAACCAGGACATACTTTTGAATCATCTGGCTTTTGTACAGAGGGTGTTAACTTGCCCTGGGGTACACCATAAACGAAAAGAAATCACACCTGGTACCCTGTCAACATATTAAATTATATTCCTGGGAGCAAGCTTGAATACAACTTCCCAGATGGCTTTCCTCATGCCAGAAAAGCAAATTCATTTGGTATCTTACTTCAAACAAGTGGCCACAAAAACCCTTCTATCTGCAAGACAAATACTGCAAGCCTTGGGGTTCATGGCCTCCTGCATTCTTCTAATTCCATATGCAAGACTGCATATGAGGAAACTACAGTGGTATCTAAAAAGTCTATGGAGTCAACATTGTCACAGCCTGGAAACAATGATTCCTGTCATACCTTACCTATGCCTGGAGTTCCTATGGCGGGCAGATGCCTGCCATTAAAACAAGGGACTACCATTCATACTACCCCCTGCCGCCCAAACCCTAACTTACAGATGCATCAGTGTACGCATGTGAGGCTCACCTGGCAGGGAACTGCTTTCAGGGCAAATGGAACCCAAATCAAATGCACCTACATATCAATCAAAAAGAAATGTTAGCTGTACAGAATGCTCTGACAGCCTTCAAGGGCCAAATTTTTCCAAGACAACTAATGGTAAAGATGGACAACACCACTGTTATGTGGTACATAAGCAAGCAAGGGGGTACACATTCCTACCCCCTCTGCAGTCTAGCCATGGCATTGTGGAACACAGCCTTGAGCTACTACGTGCATCTACAAGCTTAATTCCTGCCAGGAAAATTGAATACACTGGCAGACGGACTAAGCAGAAACCTCATGGACCCACACGAGTGGAAACTGGAACCACGGATTTTCAACATTTTGACAAGCGAATGGGGGAGCCCAGACATAGATCTATTTGCCTCCCTCCAGAACTACCAGTTGGACAAGTTTTGCACAAGGACTTCCCACAAACAGGCCTGGAAAGTTGATGCTCTGTCCTTCAGCTGGAAAAAACTGTCAGTCTATGCCTTTCCCCCTCTGCCTCTGCTCTCCAAAGTTTTACTAAAAGTCAAACAGGACAAACTAAGGATGATTTTGATTGCTCCAGACTGGCCGCGCCAACACTGGTACCCCCTCCTGCACAGTGTGTCGTAATTATCTCCATGGTACCTGCCTCAGACCCCTTCCCTGCTGTCTCAGCAGGAGAAACAAATTCTGCACCCTCAGCTTCCAACATTGAACCTTGCAGCCTAGCTAATCACTTAATTTCACCCTTATCCCTCAGCAAACCTGTGATGGATGTCATCTTGGAGGCAAGGAGACCTAGTACTAGAAAATCTTATGCTTACAAGTGGAAAAGATTCTGTGCCTGGAACCAATCTTTAGGGATGAGCACAGCAGCGCCCAATTTACCTCAGATTTTGCAATATTTTACTGAGATGCTTCACAAGGGCCTGTCCTTTTTCTCCATCAAAATCCACGCCTCCGCTATTTCAGCTCATTATAACACAGAACCTCCCCTCTTCTCTCATCCTCTACTCAAGCAGTATCTCAGAGGGGCAAAATACTTGAGATCACCCAGGAGAGCTCCAACCCCTGCCTGGGACCTTAACTTTGTTTTGGAGAAACTCATTCTACCTCCTTTCGAGCCAGCTACTACTGCAGATTTAAAATTTCTTTCTTGGGAAACATCCTTCCTTTTAGCAATCACTTCAGCTAAAAGGATATCTGAATTACAGGCCCTTATGACAGTGGAGCCTTTTATCATCTTTCATGCGGACAGGGTATTTCTGATGACCAATCCATCCTTCATGCCCAAGGTGGTTTCCATTGTGGCTCTTAATCAGTCCATTCATTTGCCAACCTTCTTCCCAATTCACAGAACAAAGGGGAATGGATTCTGCAATCCTTGGATGTGCATAGACAACTTAGATTCTACTTGGACAGGACTAAACCTCAAAGAAAATCTGAACAACTGCTGGTAGCATTTGCTGCAGGGGCAGAGGGGGAGGCTATTTCAAAACAAACTATTTCTAAATGGATAAGCCATTGCATTCATTTCTGTTATAAGCACTAGGGAAAACCTATCCCCCAGGGGATCAGATCTCACTCCACCAGGGCTGCATCTACTTCTGCAGCCTTTCTCAGAGGTGTTCCTACCAGGGACATCCTAGAAGCTGCTACCTGGAGCTCTGTACATACTTTCACCAAGCATTATCATTTAACAGTTTTCTCTAAATCCAGAGCTGGCTTTGCCACTGCTGTCTTGCAGGATCTTATAGCTGGCCCTAATGCTGTATAAACTCCTCCTCCTAACCATAGCTTTGGGAATCTACCCAAATGTAATGACTACAACAGTGAAACACAAAGAACATAGTACAGTTGTGTACACTTACCATAAATGTAGATGTTAGTGTATTCACTGTTGCAGTCCTGGTTACCCTCCCTCCAGCCTCCTGACTTCTGTTGTCTACCTCTATTCTTGTTTACTATTCTTAAAGCTTTCTGGTGTATTTGCTTTTTGTTGGAGGTGTAACCTTGTATATAATTGCTTCCCATTATGGGGGCTCCTGACATCTGGGGCAACAAAAACTGATAAAATGGCGTCTGCTACATGTTTTTATGCCCCTGACGACCTGACGTCATGGAAAAAGGGACAGCAACTGACGCAGGGCCCAAGACTTTGTTAATCAGGCCGACTGAGGGCTACTGCAAGCAAATAACCCAAAAGTGATGACTGCAGCAGTGAATACACTTTAACTTCTACATTTATTGTAAGTGTACACAACTGTACTCTCTTGGCGGCTGATCCTGGATCTTTCAATTCTCAACACCTTTCTGGTGGTCCCAACATCAAGATGCTTACCCTGCAACAGCTTCTCCTTATGATAGCCAAGGATGCTTGGTTGGTCACTCTAGACTTAAAAGAAGCTTATCTGGACATCCACATAAGGGAGTCGTGCAGGAAATATCTACGTTCAGGGCAGGATCTATGCACTATCAGTTCTCTGCTCTTCCCTTTGGCTTATCTACTGCACCCAGACTATTCACAAAATGCCTGGCTCCAGCCATTGCATAATGCAGGCAGAGAAATATCTAAATTTACCCATACTTGGACGACTGCTTGATTCAGGTGGACAGTCAGGAATTGCTGCTTCAGCACCTGGCATTTGTAAAAAGCCTTCTCACTTCATTGGGGTACACCATCAACGAAAAGAAATCTCAACTAGTACCCAGTCAAAAGATTGTATTTCTGGGAGCAAGCTTGGACACAACTTCCCAGATGACATTTCTCACTTCAGAAAAACAGGTCTATCTGACAGACTACTTCAAACAAATGGCCACCAGAACCCAGCTATCTGCAAGAAAAATACTGCAAGCCCTAGGGTTCATGGCCTCATGTATTCCACTAATTCCATATGCAAGACTGCACATGAGGAAACTTCAATGGTACTTAAAAAGTCTTTGGTGCCAGCATTCTCAGGACCTAGAAGCAGTCATTCCTATCCTACCTTGTCTAAGGACAGAGTTCCTCTGGTGGGCAGGAGCATGCAACCACAACAAGGGACTTCATTTCACTCAATCCCATGCCGCCCAAACCCTGATAACAGATGCATCAGACTATGCTTGGAGTTCTCACATTGCAGGCAAATGCATTCAGGGCCACTGGAGCCCAAGGCAGATTCTCCTGCACATCAATCAAAAAGAGATGCTAGCTGTACAGAATTCTCTGACCGCTTTCAAATACCTAATCCTTCCTGGACAGCTGATAAAAACTGACGACACCACAGTTATGTGGTACATAAACAAGCAGGGGGGAAACCCATTCTTCCCCACTCTGCAGGATAGTGATGGCCGTGTGGAATACAGACTTGAGCAACCAAGTCCATGTCCAAGCTCAATTCCTGCCAGGCAAACAAAATTCACTGGCAGATGACTTAAGCAGAAATCTCCTAGACCCACATGAGTGGAAATTGGAGCCCAACACCTTCAACCTTGATCCAGAGGTGGGGGACACCAGATGTGCATCTCTTTATCTCCCCCGAGAGCCAGCAGTTAAGCAGATACTGCACCAGGAACCCTCACAGCAGGGCCTGGAAGGTGGATGCCCTATCCTTTCAATGGGAAAATCTCTGTCTATTCCTTTCCCCCTCTGCCCCTTCTCTCAAGAGTTCTTCTCAAGATAAAACAGGACAGGCCAAGGGCAATTCTGATTTTCCTGGACTGGCCACGCCAGCACTGGTACCCACTGCTGCGCAGCCTGACAATGGTGCCACCCTGGCACCTACCCTGCTGTCTCAGAAGGAGGGACAGATTTTGCATCCACAATTGCAAACCATAAACCTTGCAGCCTGGCATATCTCTTGAATACCCCACCAGCAACCCTCAGCAAACAGGTGCTGGATGTCATTCTTGAAGCCAGAAGGCCTAGTACTAGGAAATCCTATGCTGAAAAGTGGAAAATATATTGTTTTTGGACTCAGTCTAAAGGAAAGGACACAGCAGTGTCCTTCTTACCTGTAGTCGTGGATTACCTAGCAGAGCTACTCCACAGAGTCCTATCCTTCTCCTCCTTTAAGATTCATGCCTCTGCCATCTCGGCTCATTATAATACTGAGCCACCTCTATTTTCTCACCCTCTCATCAAACAGTTCCTGCGAGGAGCTAAGAACGTTAGGCCCCCAAGGAGGGCACCCACTGCCCCCAAGGAGGACACCCACCCCTGCCTTGGGACCATAACTTTGTACTGTAAAAGCTCACGCTTCCCCCTTTTGAACCTGCTGCTTCAGCAGAGTTAAAATTCCTCTCTTGGAAAACAGCCTTTCTTTTAGCCATAACTTCAGCTAGAAGAGTGAGTTAGTGGCACTAATGGCTGTGGGAACCCTTCATTATTTTCCATGCGGACAGGGTTTCCCTCAGGATTAACCCGTCCTTTATGCCTAGGGTGGTGTCCAGTGTGGCTCTAAACCAATCCATCCACTTACCAACCTTCTTCCCTAACCCTCAGAATAAAGAGGAAAGGATACTGCACTCTTTGGATGTGCACAGACAGCTCAGGCTCTACCTTGATAGGACTAAGCCTTTCAGAAAATCTGACCAGCTGCTAGTCAGCTTTGCTTCAGGGGCAGAGGGTAAGGCCATTTCAGGACAAACCATTTCCAAAAGGATGGCACACTGCATCCATTTCTGCTACAAGCACCATGGAAAACCAACCCCTCAGGGGGTCAAAACACATTCCACTTGGGCTTACTTCTACCTCTACAGCATTTCTCAGGGGAGTCACTACCAGGGACATTCTGTAATGTGCAACCTGGAGTTCTGTACACACCTTCACCAAGCACTTACCACTTGCCTATCCTTATCAGAGCTGAATTTGCTACAGCAGTCTTGCAAGGCCTACCAGCCAGCCCTAACACTTCTTGACTGCCTCCACCCTTCCTCAGCTTTGGGAATCAACCCAAGTGCAGTGACTGCAACAGTGAAACACGAAGAACATAGTACAGTTGTGTATACTTACCATAAATATAGATGTTAGAGTGTATTCACTGTTGCAGGTCCTGGCTTCCCTCCCTCCAGCCCCCTGGCTTTCTCTGTCTACCTGCCTCTCCTCTCTATGGCTATTCCTAATGGCATTGGTGTTTACATTTAACTGGTGGTGTTCCCCACCATATACTAGCATCTTATTTGGGGGCTCCTGACATTTGGGACAAGAAAAACTGATGTAATGGCGTCTGCTGCCTGTTTTATACCCCTGACGACCTGATGTCATGGAAGAAGCGACAGCATCCGACACAGAAATATTAAGACTCTGGTATTCGGGCTGACTGAGGACTACCTGCAGGCAGATAACACAAGTGTGATGACAGTAACAGTGAATACACTCCAACATCTACATTTATGGTAAGTGTACACAACTGTACTTTTATTGTTTCCTTCTCTTGGAGTCCTTCATCGTCATCCTCCTTTATGTGGTTATATTACAGTGGTGTTAGATTAAGAGTGGGAATACTCAATCTGAGGTTTCCTGTGGGGAGTAAGGAATTTTGGCTAGGGGAGGCAGAGCATGGCAAGCTGAAGTCTTGTAGAATTGGCTGGCTTTTGATCAAATAACCCATAGGTTGAACCAGACTGAGTTGGACAACACTGGTCTATTGTTAAGGTAAGTACATAACTAATGATCCTGTATGTCTAGAAAACTGTTTCCTCACTGAGGTGATATCTGTGTGAATGATTTTTAATTGAAGTGAGTGCAGGAGTTTTGATAAAACAGCTGTTTATTATTATGGTCCTGGGGGAGATGCCCCCTTGCTAAAAAGGACAACCTTGAAGAACAGCCATATTTGATGTTTATTGTTCTCCTCTGCTTTCATACATGTTTTATTTTACAAATGTGGGACTAGTAATTGCAGCTGGTGATTTATCTGATCACACCCTCAAGTGTGGGAAGCTGAAGAAATAAGTAGCCATGTTGAAGGTTGTGATGAGTATATTCCAGTCATATTTTTTGAAGATAATTGTCTCTCACACTATCCAATATGGTGAGAATATGTACTTGTTTAGCTGGCTAATTGTTTTCTTTAGTTGCAGGAAGAGGCATCTCGCCTGGAAGAGCTGAAACTGCAAAATATTCGAAATGTGGTCAATGGAATTAGAAAGGAATTGTCGTCTTACTGGGACAAATGTTTCTTCAGTAATGCACAAAGACAAATGTTTACTCCTTACTACAATGGTATGTAACAAGTATATTTTTTTAATATCTTTTGTGGTAGAAATTTCTGGAATGATCCACCTTGTGGTATAGGTTGAGGTTAATCACTGCACATTTTTTCTTATTTCGGTTATTTACCGAATGGCTCACTTCTTGAGTTACCTTTATCAGCAGGTGCAGAACTAAAGTTTTCTTTTAAAGTGTCATCAGTTTGACACATACCTGTGCAGTTGCTTATGCAGGACTTTGTTGCACTCCCTCGTCGAAAGACATATACTGTAAACCTCTCTCGGTAGTTTAAGCCCTAGCTAGAGTCTTTCCTTGGTCCAAACTGAAGACATTATTGTAGTTTCTCTCATAGCATTTCACTGTCTTAGTTGGCCATACTAAATTATTTGGCATCTTCACATGAAGCAAAATGTTTGATGTTATGTAGTCCAATCTCGCCTACATTCTTACCCGTGGGTTCGGAGCCGAACCTTGGCTCCGACTCGGCCATACTCTAGCTCGAAGTCTTTCAATTGGCTGGGCTAAGAGGTATCCCATGCTACACTGCTCACTTTCCCCAGATCTCATTTGCTATTCGTAAAGCTCAGATGTGGTTTCACTCTTGGCTGTGGCCAAGTATAACTTTTTATCTTCTTTGACTAAAATTTTGCTCCAAAAGCTATTTTCATAGCTAGGTATGTGTGTTGTTGGTTTGTGGAAGCTGTTTTGTGCGGCCTTTTGTGGCCTTGTCTTACTTTTTGTCTGGTATCCCGTCAGCTCTCTCCCAACGGACTAGGCCTGTTTCAGTTAGAGGACCTAGTCCTCCCTTGGTTATCTGTTTTTCCTTCTGTGGTAGTTTTGTTTTTAGGTACCTATCCCCTACGGGCTAGGGCCATTTACGTTAGAGGACCTAGTCCTTCCCCTTGTTTTTTACTGTCAGGACCGTCTGAGTTAGAGGTCCTTGTGTGGTGTCTGTAGTTTATTAGATTCTAGTTCCCGCGCTTGTTGCTGGTGTAAGTTTTACTGTTGTGTTGTGTCTAGTATCCTGCCTACCATGTCTAAGGATACAAGAGAACATAAGCCTTCGGGCTTTAAGAAATGTAGTAAATGTGACTACAAGATGTCGATTACTGATGGGCATTCTGTGTGCATTTATTGTTTGGGGGCTATACACCTTCAGGAGTCGTGTGCGTTCTGTCACGCATTCAGCCCTCGTGTTCTTCAAGAAAGGAAGAACAAACTAATTCTGAAGGGACTACTGAAACCCTCCTTCTAGGAAGATTTGGAGAGGTCTTCTAGTGCTAAGTCCTCTCCCTCTAAAAGAGACAAAACATCCAAAGCAGAAAAATTATCTCCGGCCCTGTCTTTATTATCAGAACTTCCAGAGAAAGTTACAAAGTCTACTATGGCATCCTCGGCTCCACTGCCTTCGGTGCCGAAGGAAGTTTGTGAATTGACAGGAACCTACATCGGCTCCCAGCCTCTCAGAGCCTGTCTCCAATTTTTAGACCGGTTTCTCCTCCTCGCAGGTCTCCTTCTGAGAGGAGGTCTAGATCTCCTATCTTGTCCTCTAGGTCCTCCAAGATGCTTTCTGATGTGGATGTGGATAGAGTGGTGCAGAGACTGCTCCAATCACCAGTGCTGGCTAAATTGCTTTCGGCTCCAGCCCAGTCAGCTCCAGAGCCCATCACCCATCCATCGTCGGTAGATCCTCCGAGCAAATCTCAGCCTTTGGAGCCAGAGTGGTCGGCGCCGTCTGATGCCTCTAGGTCGGCTCCGATAGCCGATCCTGGCTTATCAGCTCCGATCTCAGCTCCAACCCAGTTGGCTCCATCCATGGGGTCCAGGACTCATGGTTCCTCAGTCGGACCCGAGGGGGAGGTTTCAGGATGCTCTTCGGCTCAGGTGAGCCTGACCCTTGCTTCGGACCTTGTCCCTTCGGCTCCGAGGTCTTCCACGGGTGGTTTATCTTCGGAGCCGGGGGGGTCAGCTTTCGAGGTTATGCGGAGCGTGCTGGCCAGGTCCTCAGCTGCATCATACAGCACTGACCCTCTATCCCCTCCAGCTCCGGTATCCGTCTCTGATCACCCCCTATCTTTGGACAGCGGAGACCCAAGGCCTCAGGATACCTCCAGGAGTGGTCCCCCAGAGTTTTTGCCTGAGGAGCCACCCAGAAAAAGAATGTGCAAGAGGAAGCACATAGACTCCCAGGAAGAGTCTCTCACGTCGGACACTGACCTTGAGGAATCAGAGGGGTCCCACAAGTCTTCCTCTGTGGATATCTCTTTTTCTGATATCCTAGAGATCTTGAAGCAGAGAGGCGACTGGCCCTCAAAACCCCCCTCCGAGGAGGAGTCTGTGTTCCTGAAGGCCTTTGGGACTCAGCCTTCCACTTTCTGGGTTTCTCCACCCTTCGATGAACTCCTGGATCTGGTTTGTCGAAGGGTGTGGGAAACTCCTGACACTGTGGAACCAGTACCCAGGAGACCCAACAAATTTCTGTCCCCTCCGAAAGAGTTTCTCACGAAGGGCGTTCCAGTAGATGCCATGGTGGTGGCAGCGGCCACCAAGAAGGAACTGACTGAGACTTCATCTACCGTACAGCCCCCTAACAAGGAGTCTAGGACCGTGGACCGGTATGGGAAGCGTATGTTTTCTTCAGCGACCTTTACTCTGCGGTTGCTGAATTACTTGTCACATTTTACACAACTCTGAAGAGATCTCCTGAAGGAGCTTGGAGATTCTCTGCAGGGTAACGTTTCTGACTCAGTGGCTCAGAAAGTCAACGCTCAGATGTCTACCCTAAATTCTATTGCTAACTCCTCCATGAGGCTGATCTCTTATGCAGCAGAAGGAGCGAGTAGGGCAGCGAATTCCAGAGTTTCTCTCCGGGGGCACTCCTGGATGCGTCTCTGTAATTTCGCGGAGGCCTTCAAGTCTACATTCACCAACTCCCTGTTTGATGGTTCCTCGTTGTTGGGAACCAAGGTGAAAGACACACTCACTAGGTGCGAGCAAGAGGGGAAAACTCTGTCTGCCGTGGGACACCGTTTTTCCATTCCTTCTAGACCTTATCCTAAGGTTCAGAAGAGTGGGAAAATGTGGTTGAAGAAATCGCAGAGGGTTTTTTTCACGACGCACAAAATGATTCCCCCTCCAGAGGCAAGGGAGGGGGGTGGTAATTTAGGTAGACATCGCCCTAGAGGCAGAGGAGGCCTGCGTAACTAGGGAGACCGTGATTCCTTTCTTGGTTCTCTCTCCCAGCGCTCCTGATGGGAGGCCCGACTGTGTGTTTCCGGAGCCAGTTGGGGGTCGCATTTTACTATACCCAGAAGCTTGGCAAAACATCACCCAGTACCAATGGGTATTAAAAATAGTTTCCAGAGAATATCACATCCACCCCCCTCCCCCCACTGATCAAAAGAATCCCAGATGTTCCACCCAATCAAAGAGATTCTGCAGCTTCAGAGGTTATAAAGCTGCTAGAAAAAGGAGCCATCCAGCATATCCCCTCAGACCAGATTGAATTAGGGATTTATTCCACATTCTTTTTGGTGCCGAAAAGAACAGGGGACCTGAGGCCCATCTTGGATCTCAGCCGCTTGAACCTCCACGTGAAGAAGTCCAAGTTCTGAATGGTCACGTTGCAATCTATTCTCCCATTGTTGGGAAAAGAAGTGTGGATGTGCTACATCGACCTCAAGGATGCTTACCATATAAAGATGGACAGGGCATCCAGACGTCACCTACGCTTCCGGTTGGGAGCCAGTCATTTTCAGTTTCGTGCCCTGCTCTTTGGTCTCACCACAGCCCCCAGGGTGTTCACCAAATGTATGGCAGTGGTGACTGCTCACTTGAGACGTCAGGGATTCCAATTGTTTCCGTACCTGGACGACTGGCTCCTTTCTGCCACCACCAGGCATCTGCTACTACAGGCCGGAGACGCCACTGTTAAGCTGTGTCAACAATTGGCCATCACTATAAACTGGGAAAAGTATGCCTTGTTGCCCTCGCAGCGTGTCACCTTTACAGGCGCTGAGTTAGACACTGTGCTCATGAGGGTGTTTTTACCACAAGAAAGGATTCAGGGTTTGCAACAACAGGTGTACACGTTGCTTCCTCTAAAAAAAAAAAAGTGAAGGCAAAAACGGTTCTCAAATTGTTAGGGACAATGGCTGCAACAATTATGCTGGTTCCTCTGGCGAGGCTACACATGGGGCTCCTTCAGTGGCTACTCTTCGCCCAGTGGTCTCTACAACATCTTCCACTTTCTCATCTTATAATGATCACAGACAAGTGCAAGCAAGATCTACGCTGGTGGCTTCACACCAGCAACCTCAATGCGGGAAAACCCTTCGTCCCATCCCATCCTGTTGCCACAGTGACCATGGATGCCTCCCAGATTGGGTGGGGGGGCATTATCTCGGCAGGACAGTCCAAGGCACTTGGCAGGAACACTAGATACATCTGCATATCAATATCTTGGAGCTGAGAGCAGTGTTACTAGCATTGCAAGCACTTCAGAGCTTTCTTCCACTCGGGACAATTGCGATCCACCCAGACAATATGTCGGTGGTATGGTATCTGAACAAACAGGGCGGAACCAAGTCGTTCCCCCTTTGCAGAGAGGCCATTCGAGTGTGGCAGTGGCAGTGTCTTCCCAATGTTTTCTTGTAGCAACACACATTCTGGGGAAGTCCAGCGTGATTGCCAACAGGTTGAGCAGAGCTATTCTGATGCCTCACGAGTGGTCCCTGGACAGTCAAGTTGCGGAGCAAATTTTCCGCAGATGGGATCATCCTTGCTGCGACCTATGTGCCAGTCCCCTCAATACCAAGTGCTGCAGCTACTTCACCCTTATCCCCCCTCAGGGGGTGACACCCAGGGATGCTCTAGTTCACGATTGGCCCTCTGGTCTACTTTATGCCTTCCCGCCTGTTCCTCTGCTGACAAAGGTTATTCAGAAAGCGCAATCCTTGGGTAGCAGAATGATTCTGATTGCTCCACACTGGCCTCGTCAAATTTGGTTACCCTTTCTCCATCCCTATCTCATGGACGCCCCCTGAATTCTGGACCTACAGCCAGATCTACTGACTTGTATGTCAGGGCAGTTCCATCCCTCTCTTCAGACCCTCTGGTTGACAGCCTGGCTACTCCACTTCCATCACTAGTCAGCCTTCATTATTTTTCTCCAGAAGTGGTTCATATTCTGACTTCTTCCCATAAGCCTTCGACCAGAAAGATTTATTCCAGTAAATGGAAAAGATTCTCCATCTGGGCTCAGGCAAGACAAATTGATCCTTATACAGCTCCAATTTCTTCAGTTCTGGAATTTCTCTCCATGCTTTTCAATTAGGGGTCAGCAGCCGCGACCAATAAAGTACAGTTGGCTGCTATTTCCACTTTTCTCGTCGCTAATGAACCTAGTCTAATGGCGCATAGACTTTGGAAGGCATTCTTGAAGGGCACTATGCTGCTTCACCCTCCAGTCTTTGACCCGGTCCTGCCTTGGGACCTAAATTTTTTGCTGCAATGCCTTACCTCTTCCCCCTTTGAGCCTGCAGTTACTTGTGAACTGAAATATTTGACTTGGAAAACTATCTTTTTGGTAGCCATCACTTCAGCTAGATGTGTCTCAGAGCTCCAAGCTTTGTCAATCAGACCACCTTACTTGATTTTTCACAAGGACAGGGTTTTCCTCAGACCAAACCCTTCCTTTATGCCAAAAGTGGCTTCGGTTAGTGATCTCAACCAATCCATTGAACTGCCCGTATTTTTTCCAGAGTTTTCTAATAGGGCAGAATTTAAATTTCGTCAGCTGGATGTTCACAGGCAGTTGTATTTTATTTGCATAGAATGAAGGATCTTAGAAAATCGGATCAGCTATTTGTCTCATTTTCAGAAAATAAGATTGGGTCTCCTGTTTCCAAAGTGACCTTGTCTAGATGGATCTCTAGTTGTATTTCCTTCATTTATGCCTCAGGTGGTAAGTATTTACCATTTAGAGTGAAGGCTCATTCTACCTGATCTTATGTTTACCTCTACAGCATTTCAGGCCAGGATGTCTATGGATGATATTTGTGCTGCAGCTACATGGGCATCTCCTCACACCTTTATTACTCATTACAAATTGGATTTGGTATCCAGAGGCAGATCATCTTTTGGTTCCACAGTGCTCAGGAGTATTTTCCACTGAGCCTCCCAGGGTTCATGTGCTGGGGATGCTGTCCCACGGGTAAGAATGTAGGCGAGATTGGACTACATAACATCAAGAAGTTATGTACTCACCATAACGTTCGATGTATGTAGTCCATCTCGCCTCACATTCTTGCTTACCCTCCCCGCCTTCTCCCATCCTGGAGGGACCTAGAGGTTAGTTCTGGTTTCAGTACTCCTTTTACTATTGGAATGTTTTTTACTTCTCTATGTGTTATGTGTATGGAGGGTGAGTGATTGAGTGATTGAGCTTGCAGGAAATAAGATCTAGGGAAAAAGAGCAGTGCAGCATGGGATACCTCTTAGCCCAGCCAATTATAAGACTTCGAGCTAGAGTATGCCCGAGTCGGAGCCGAGGTTCGGCTTCGAACCCACGGGTAAGAATGTGAGGCGAGATGGACTACATACATCGAATGTTATGGTGAGTACATAACTTCTTGTTTTTTAAATCTGTTTTGTTTTTGGAGCACATTTCCAAAGATGGAATAGTGTAATTGCATATTGGCATCTTCATTCGAACAGTAAGTACTGACATTTTGTGAATGCTTCATCTTAATGTCCCCAAATATGAGAAACTGGATGAAACAGCATGCTTTCACTTGACCCTGTCTTACTTGATATTCAACTTCATAATATTTCTGTTTGTCTCAGACTGTTTGAATTTGTAAATAATCAGAAGTTTGATTTGTTCTATCGAAACCCCATGAGTCTCTTTCAGGATGTCTCTTAACATTTGTTTGATGGGGATGCAGAAAGTTTTGCTTCATTGGAATACTTTCTGTGAAAGGATTCTTTCCAGTTCTACATTGAAAATAACTGCAGTAGTAATTTTTTTCACTTTTTTCAGCCTTTCTCATTTGGATGAACTCCGCTGCCAAGCTTTGTGTGGGTTTTTAACCAGAAATATTTTACAGTGTTAATCATGACTATTATTGTTGAATGACATTTAAGACTGATATTGTATGCCATAGGCAAATGTTTGTCATTCAACCAGATGAGTATTACATTTGAACTTGTCTAGTGGTCACCTCGCATGCCATGGCCATCTGCAAGAATTTGGGCAGTACTGAAGTGTTTAAACTTTGTTACCTTCAGTTAATTTTTATATCTGAAATCAACAGTCGTATGTATTTCACTGTCAAGTTGCTCAATTTTTGTTTATCTGAAAGAACCATTATTTACAGTGTTAAGCTTTGTGTAGCTGTCTTTTGCCGTGCATAGGCTTATAGCTTTAATTCTAATGAGCTAACAGCAGTGATTTGCTTGTCCTGCCATACATGGTTCTTCTAGAGAATCTTGAGTCTGAATATTTAACTGGATATGTGGTCTAGCCTCACTAAAATATCTGTTTGGTTACAATGTGGATACTACTTGATGTCCGAAATAAAGATATGTATGCCAAAACTTAAATGTATCTGCAGATGTGAGGAAATGTAATTGCCTTCAAGTTTGTTTATAAGTACAAATGTATGATTGTCAGCCAAAAAAAATGTCTCTGCTTCTGCCATACAAAATTCTGCTACTAGAAGAAAATTTCATAGAAAACTGAAAACCACGGATCCAGAAATGCAAATGACCCCCACACACACACACACACACACACACACACACACACAAAAAAAGGACACTTTGCTGCATTCCTGCATATCACTGAGGGGGAAAAAGGAATGGCATTTAACTTTTGATTGTGAAAGACAAAAATAGCAATG
Source organism: Protopterus annectens (assembly GCF_019279795.1). Classification (NCBI taxonomy): domain Eukaryota; kingdom Metazoa; phylum Chordata; order Ceratodontiformes; family Protopteridae; genus Protopterus; species Protopterus annectens. Next base: position 1,738,210,584 of record NC_056739.1, on the reverse strand, counting down.
AGAGAGATGCTCGGTAATTAAAAATAATTGAAAACAACTTGGCATTTATTAGACATTTTTGCTTTACAAAATCTCAAGGCTTATGTTGCCAAAGTAAAGAGTAGAGCCAATATGGTGAGCTGCACGATTCAGTAAGAATTTAATAAATAAGGACAATTTTGGAACACGTTAATAAGTTGTGTAACAGTGTCCAGGCCTAAAGCCTACAAGGTATACAGATTCCATAATATAAGGTTCAAATTTAACATCAGTGAGTCGATGCCATTGGTCTCAGGTACCTCGACGCCGACCATTACCCTAAGTGGCTCAGCTCAGACCCTTTCAGAGCCGTTAGACTCCCGGAGTTGCAGTCTCGGCTCTGGATCCGTGGGGATGGTGTCCGTTTAGAGGTTTTCGGAGTTGGCCCTTCCACTCAGAGTTTCAGCATCTGCAGGCTTGGATCCAGCTCCCCCTTCGGTACAGGGAGTGGCGGATCCATTATTACTCTCCCATGCTACCAGAGTTCGTCCCCATTCTGCCTTCGATGTGGGAGTTCGTCCCCATTGTGCCTTCGATGTGGTGAATTCTGTCTTCCTCTGGATCCATCCTGGCTCCCTCTTTTTCAACTGGAATCTGCTGTCCTGCCCCCTCAGGTACATCCTGTTGCCATTCTGCCCCAGGGGATCCCTCCCGGCAACTCCCTGAGGTTTCAGAGTCCTCCCCAGAAGCTCCCCCTGAGGAGTTCCATAGGAAACGTATGTGCAAATGGAGGTACTTGGACTCCCCACCTGAGTCCCTCACGGAAGACACGGACTTAAAGTAGGGGGAGGGTTCCCCTTGGTCACCGCAGATGATGTCTCCAAATCCTGGGCCAGCGTGGGAGGTGATCTGTCCAAAGACCCAACCAGGATGAGTCTGTGTTGTGGAAGTGTTTGGCACAGGACCCTCTACATCCTGGGTGTCCCCTCCCACTTATCCTCTCGTGGATTTGATTTTATCTAGGGCATGGAAGGAGCTGGACACGGTGGAGCCCAAGTGCCCCATCTGACAGGCAACACTGGTCTAAGGGATCCCCAGTAGATGCCATGGTGGTTGTGGCAGCCCTCAAGAAAGAGCTCGCTCAGGAGAGCTCTATGGTCCATCCGCTGGACCAAGAGTCGCGGGTCATGGACTGTTTTGGGAAGCAGGCTTGCTTATGCTTCAACCACGTTTACCTTGCAAATGCTGAATTATATGGCACATATTAGGCTTCAGCAGGCATGATCAAAAAGGTCACGGAGTTTGGCCCAGGATCAATGTTGGGAAAGGAGAAGGTATTCTCCTCCACGATGGCCACCCTAAATTTGATATACAGTACTTCCATGAGGCTTTTGTCACACTCCACTGAAGGGGCCTCTGGGCAGCCGTAGCAGGCGTTGCCATCAGGCGTTGTGCTTGGCTCCGGCTTTGTGCATTCTCGGAACACTTCAAGGTGTCATTTACAAATGTCCCTTATGACAGTTCCACACACTCTGGTAAGACCGTTCATAACACCCTGATCCAGAGTGAGAAAGATGGGAAGACCTTGTCTGCCGTCGGGATTCTCTTCTCAGCCTTGCAGTGATCCTTTTCCTGGAATCAGTGTGGAGCGAAAATTATGTGGTTCCAAAAGTCTCCGGGTTTTTCCCAGGATGCTCAAGTCTCTCCTTCACCCAGAGGCAGAGGGGGATACAATAGACACAGTCCTCGTGGCAGAGGGGATGTCTGAGGAACCAAGAGTCTCTGGATTCTTTCCTGGACAGACCCTCGCAGCAGCCCTAAAACGTTCCCCAACTGCTCGTCTCTGGAGGCAGTCGGGGGATGTCTCTCTCTGCACCCAACAGCCTGGGAGTCCATCACAAATGATCGTTTGGTGTTGCAGATTATATCCAGAGGATACTCCATCCCCTGCCTTCAACCTCCACTCCCTTCCGAAATGCCTCCTGGATGTCCCACCTGCACAACGAGAGGAGGCAGCAGTGGAAATTTCCAAGCTGCTCGAAAAGAGTCATCCAGCCTGTCCCCCAGAACGATCCTGATCAGGCATTTATTCCAGGTTTTTTTGGTGCCAAAGATGATGGGGGACTTGAGACCCATCCTGGATATTTCATCCCTGAACCTATCGGTTGTTCAGATCAACATTCCGGATGGTCACTCCAATCCATTCTGCCCATGGTGCAGATAAATGATTGTATGTGCTTGATAGACCCCAGAGACATGCTATCGCATAAAAATGTACAGGTGCTCTTGGAGGATCCTCCACTTCCGGCTGGGAGCCAATCATCAGTTCAGAGCACTCCCCTTTGGACTCACCACTGACCCCAGGGTGTTCACCAAAGTGATAGCGGTAGTGGCGGCTCACCTATGGCTGCAGGGCTTTCAGGTTTTCACCTACCTGGGCAATTGGCTCCTTTCCGCTCTGTCCAGGCATCAACTGTGTCAAGCCAGGGTTCTTCTTCTCTAGATTGCTCAACATCTGGGTATAACCATAAATCTCAACAAGTCCCAACTGGAACCAATACAAGTAGTCAACTTCATTGGGGCGAGCTTAGATACTACTCTGGGCAAGGTGTTTCTGACTCTGGACAGACTTCAATCCTTCCAGCATCATGTCTCTTACATTGTTCAAGTCCAGTGTCTCCCTGTGGAGTCTGTTCTTTGTGATCCATGGTGGCCACGATCTCTCTAATCTCTACAGTTCATCTTCATATGAGGGTCTTCCAATGGACTCTGGAGGTTTGATGTTTCTTACTAGACCTACCTTTGTCTCATCCGATTCGGTTGTCTCAAGTCTGCAAGGATTTGCTCCTCTGGTAGCTTCATTCCCCAGATCACCTGGGCCGTCCTTTTATTCTTTCTGCCCCTATGATCTGGGTGACCATGGACGCCTCCCTGCTCGAGTGGGTGGGGCATTGCATGAGAGGGACAGTTAATGGCATGTGGTGTTATTGACATTGCCAGTTCTTCATGCCCATCTCCCCCAGGAGATTATTGCCATCCGGACAGACGGTATGTCTGTAGTCTGGTGAATCAACAAATGGGGGGAACCAGATCTTATTCCCTTTGTTGCAAAGCTATGTGATTGTAGGAGTGGACGATCTCCTCCAGCCTTTTTCTGGTGGCAACTCACATTCTGGGGAAGTCCAACGTTCTGGAGGACAGGCTCAGCAGATCTATTCTGATGCCTTACGAGTGGTCTCTGAATCCTTCAGTAGCAGAACAGAGCTTTCTTAAGTGGGATCAGCCCTGCTGCGATCTGTTCGCTTCTCCTTCCAAAGTTAAGTGCAGCGAGTATTTTGCTATGAACTCCCCTCTGGGGGAATCTTCCATAGATGCTCTAGTTCATGTTTGGCCCTCCAGTCTACTGTATGCTTGCCCTCTGCTCCCTCTAATTCCGAAATTCATTCAGAAAGCTCGATGGCTGGGGAGCTTAGTGATCTTCATTGTCCCCCTTCTGGCGTCCCCAAGTTTGGTTCCCCTGTTTGTGGTCTCATGCAGTGTGTCTGAATCTGGTCCCGGATCTGATCACGCACCCCTCAGGGATCCTGCATCCAGACTTAGTCTGAAGCTTACGGCTTGGCTGCTCCAATTCCAGTGATAGTTAGGACTCCCTGGCTATCTTCTCCTCTCAAGAAGAGTTTGGTGGTGGCTCACAAGTCTTCCACCAGGAAGGTTTATTCTAGTAAGTGGAAATGTTTCTCTAGTTGGGCTTCTCAGCATGGTTTGGACCCCTTTACTGCTCCAGTTCCTGCCATTTTGCAGTTTTGGGTGGATATTTTTAATCATGGTGCTAGTTTTTATGCAGTAAAGGTACAGTTGGCAGAGATTTCTAATTTTCACATTGGAGAGAGTTCTGTTTCTTTGGCTTCTTCTAAGCTTTGTAAGGCCTCTTTGAAAGCTACCTTTTTGCTCAGGTCCCCAGTCAAGGATCCAGTGCCCCCTTGGTATCTTACCCCGGTACTACATGGTTTCTCCCTCCTTTGAACCAGCAGCGAATGTTGACTTGCAATTCTTGTCTTGGAAAACTGCTTTTCCCGTTGCCATTATTGCAACGAAGAGAGTATCGGAGATACAGGCCTTATCTGTTAAGCCCCCTTATATGGTGTTTCATAAAGGCAGGATTTCCTTTCAAACAAATCCTTCATTCCTTCCGAAAGTGGCATCAGAGTCCAACATTAACCCAGGTCATCAGTCTCCGTGTTTTCTTTCTGAATTTTTAGAATAAGGGAGAGTCTAAATTGCATTTGCTTGATGTTCATAAGCAGCTCCGTCTCTACATAGAACAAAATCATTTTGAACATCTGATCAGCTTTTTGTTTCCTTTTCAAAGCCTTTCTTGGGGAAACCTGTTTCAAAAGTAACTATTGCTCTTTTGATCTCTCGGTGCATAGTGTTGGCCTATCGAGCCAAAGGATTGTCTCTACCTGGCCATGTCAGGGCGCATTCTTCCAGGTCTGTAGCTACTTCGGCTTTTTGGTCCAGGATTTCCTTGGATGACATTTGCTCTGCAGCTACTTGTGCGTCATCACATACGTTTATTTCTCATTATAAATTGGATCTGCTATCCAGAGGTAGGGCATCTTTTGGCTCAGCCATGCTCTGGCACATCCTTCCATGAGGACCTCCCAGAGTTTTTGGTAGCTGGGGACTCTGTCCCGCAGGTTGGAAACCAAATACAAACAACAACTTCAGAAAAAAAGTTATGTACTCACCATAACATTCCATCTGAGTTGTTGCTTTTCATTTGTCTTCAACCATCCCTCCCTCCTTCCCCCTGCCTTATGTGAGCTGTGTAGTGGACCAGGTGGAAAAGGCATGGATGTTCTTCATGTTTCATTGTTGCAGTCATCACATTTGGGTTATCTGCTTGCAGTAGCCCTCTGTCGGCCTGATTAACAAAGTGTTGGGCCCTGTGTCTGTTGCTGTCCCATCTTCCGTGACATCAGGTAGTCAGGGGTATTAAGCATGCAGCTGACGCCATTACATCAGTCTTTCTTGCCGTGCAGTGCCTGAAGCAGAAGCAGTTCACAAGTGCCGGTCGGCCGACTCCTGAAATTTTCATTTTTGAGTTTCAGAACCGAAGTCTTCAACTAAGCTAAGTACCTCGTTGGGGAAACTTTTTCTTGCTCCTTACTGATGTCAGTAAAAGTCAATAATTGTATTTCTTGTGGAAAGCAAATACCACCATAAAGATTTTAATTCGTACTACATTCCTTGCCTAGGCCCTGACCACGACGTACTTTGCTGGCGGTTTTGTGCCTTATTTAAGCAATGAACTGTCCGTCGTTGGTATATTTACACTTCTAAAATTTTTGGTACTCTGTTCAGTTATCCAGATATGGCTTTGGTAAGCCACCCGACTACCGACATTCCGAAAAAACACAAAGTTAATGACTGAGGCAGACCGCATAGATCCAAAGCTGCCGACAATGCTTTTCCTAAGCTAGTCACCAGTTCACCATTACTCAGTGAGACGCTTTCGCAGTCCTGGATACCCGCTACTTCAGATTCGCAGGCCTCTACTGAGACCCATTCGGAGTCCGGTATGCCACGAGATGCTTCAACTGTGGAACCTGCGGATGTCTCTACTTTGGATGGGTCCGGAGCCGCTGTGCAGGCACCGGCTTTTGAGGGTGTATTCAGGCCTACTGACTTGCATATTAAACCGACGCCATCTTCTTCTTCAAGGTCTAAAGCTCGATCCATGCCTAGAAAACATTCGCCCAGACCACATGGTCAGGCCTCTATGCCTAAAAAACAAATAAGAATGGCGGAATACCTTAATACTTTAATCAGTGGAAGCCAACCTTTCCCCCCCTCTAAGAGACATAGGACTGAGATTGCTTATGATTCTTCTGATAAGGATTCCGAAATTTCTGTTTCCTCTGAAGACCAGGATTTACCCTTATCTACCTATGAGGATTTTGATGCAGAGGACCCTATTCCCTCTGCTTCCCCTCCATTAGGGAGCATTTTCACTGGGAAAACCAGGATTACACTGACACTAAAAAGAGGCTTGGGGATTTCTTACTTCTGCCCCAGCACAGGCCTTTATCTATCCCCCCTGTATTGGACATTGTTGATGATGCCTTTTCAGAATCTAGCTTGGCCCATGACTCTTTACCTCCTGCTCCCAGAAAACCTGATAGATATTACAGGGTTCCTGACTCTCAAGTTCCTTTTTAAAAATCCTACTGCGGATCCTGAGACCATTTCACAGGAACCTAAGGGCATTAAGGCTTCTACTGCCAAAAATCCTACTCCCTCTGATAGAGATTCCACGGCGCTGGATAGATGGGGTAAGAAGGTATACACTTTTGCAACCTTGGCCATTAGGGCCTTAAACTGCCAGTTTCATATGTTAAAGTATCAGCCGCATATTATTGGATTGCTTAGACAGAAATTGATGTTGATTCCTGACTGTGCTGAAAATATTTACAGGATTTAGTGCATTCTGCTGAACAGGGCGGCCACTGTGGTGCAATGGTTAGCGTTGCTGCCTCACAGCAAGAGGTTTTTCGGTCCGATCTTTGGCTGGGGTGCCTTCTGTGCGGAGTCTGCATATCCTCCCTGTGGTCGCGTGGATTTCCTCCGGTTTCCTCCCACATCCAAAAGACATGCTGTAGGTGGATTGGACACTCTAAATTGGCCCTAGGTGTGAGTGTGTGCATGTGTGTGCCTTCTGTGGAAGGTTGGGTGCCGGGCTGACAACTCAACACCGTAAAACTCCACTGCCAATCATGAGCGGACAGGTGATCCGCTGTGGCGAACCTTAACCAGGAAAAGCCAAAAGAAGAAGAATGCATTCTGCTAAACAAGTTGGAAGACATACTTTGCAATGTGGTTTTGATTCACTAGAGGCATCTTGCAGGGCTGCTGTCACTGGGTCTGTACTTAGAAGACATGCTTGGCTTAAGGAGCAATCTTTGCCAGATCATGTTAAAGCTAAATTGCTGGATGCTTCCTTAAACCAAGACCACCTGTTTGGTAACAAAGCAGAAGTAGTACTGAAAAAGGTGGAGGAAAAAGCTAAATCTATGCAAACTGTTAAAGATTTCCTGCAAGTACAGCCTGCCAGATTTAGTAGACATTGGCCCTCTAAAAATTGGTCCTTTCCTGCCTCTTCCAGGCCTTCTCAGTCCAAACCCAGAACCAGCAGAACACCCAGGCTTCAGTCCCAAGGTAATCACAGGGCTAAGCAGTAGGGGGGCTCCCACTTCCAAAGCAGGGAGTGGTAAGACTCCCCTCTATGGTAAACTGTCTCAATGACTTCACTTTAAATCTTCCAAGCCCTGCACAACTGACTGTTCCCTTAGGGGGAAAGATTGCCCGGCAGGCAAAAAATTGGGAAATCATTACCCAGGACAAATTAGTTTTAAATATAGTTTCCCAAGGATACAGATTCCACTTTCACTCCTTACCAACCCCAAACGGTTGGCCAGACCTACCCCTAAATCAGTGGGCGGAGGCTCAAAAGCAAATTCTTGCTTTCTTAAGCATCAGGGCTATTCAACCTGTTCCAGAAGAGGAATGGGGACAAGGTTTCTACTAAAGACTTTTCCTGGTACCCAGAAAAGACAACAGCTGGTGTCCTATACTGGACCTCTCTATCCTAAACACATTTTTGGTAATTCCAAAATTCAAGATGCTAACTCTTCACCAACTGCTTCCTATACTAGGCAAAGATGCCTGGTTGGCAACTCTGGATTTAAAGGAAGCTTACCTGCACATCCCAATAAGGGAATCCTGCAGAAGATACCTATGCTTCAAAGCAGGAAGTATGCACGGTCAGTTCTCTGCACTGCCCTTTGGCTTATCTACTGCACCCAGGGTATTCACTAAGTGCCTAGCTCCAGTCATTGCATTTTGCATCAAAGAAATATCCAGATATGTCCTTACCTGGACGATTGTCTAATTCAGGCAGAAAACCAGGACAATACTTTTGAATCAACTGGCGTTTGTACAGAAATTGCTAACTTCCCTGGGGTACACTATAAACAAAAATAAATCACATCTTGTACCCTGGCAACAAATTGTATTCCTGGGAGCAAGCTTGAACACAACTATCCAGATGGCTTTTCTCATGCCAGAAAAACAAGTTCATTTGACAGTCTACTTCAAACTACTGGCCACACAGACCCAGCTATCTGCAAGGAAAATACTGCAAACCCTGTGGTTCATGGCGTCCTGCATTCTACTAATTCCATATGCAAGACTGCATATGATGAAACTACAATGGTATCTAAAAAGCCTGTGTGTCAACATTCACAGGATCTAGAAGCAATGCTTCCTATCATTCCTTGTCTACAGATAGTTTCTTTGGTGGGCAGACGCCCGTCCCCAAAACAAGGGACTGTCATTCACTCTACCCCCTGCCGCCCAATCCCTAAGAGACACATCAGACTATGCATGGGGGGCTAACTTGGCAGGGGAGTGCATTCAGGGCAAATGGAACCCAAGTCAAATGCACCTGCACATCAGTCAAAAAGGAATGTTAGCTGTACAGAATGCTCTGACATCCTTCAAGGACCACATCCTTCCAGGACAATTAATGGTAAAGATGGACAACACCACTGTTATGTGGTACATAAACAAGCAGGGGGGAACCCACTCGTACCCTCTCTGCAGACTAGCCATGGCTCTGTGGAATACAGCCTTGAGCTACCAAGTGCACTTACAGGCTCAATTCCTGCCAGGAAAGCTAAACACACTGGTAGACGATCTAAGCAGAAATCTCATGGACCCACACGAGTGGAGACTGGAACCAAATATATTCAACATGTTGAGAAACAAGTAGGGAGAGCTCAGATATAGACCTCTTTGCCTCCCCCCAAAACTACCAATTGAAAACATTCTGTGCAAGGACTCCCCACAAACAAGCTTGGAAAGTGGATTCCCTGTCCTTCACCTGGAAAAACCTGTTGGTTTATGCCTTTCCCCCTCTGCCTTTCCTCTGCAAGGTACTACTAAAGATAAAACAGGACAAACCAAGGATGATAACTGATTGCACGCCAACACTGGTATTCCATTTTGCGCAGTGTGTCACTGCTAGCACCATGGCACCTGCCTCAGACCCCTGTCCTGCTGTCACAGCAGGAGGGCCAGATTCTGCACCCACAACTTCAAACCCTGAACCTGGCAGCCTGGCTAATTACCTGATCTCTCTGTTACCATCCCTCAGTAAGCAAGTGTTGGATGTCATTCTGGAGGCAAGGAGGCCTAGTATTAGAAAATCCTGTGCTGAAAAATGGAAAAGATTCTGTTCCTGGAACCAAACTCGGGATGGGCACAGCAGCGCCCAGTTTACCTCAGATTCTTTAATACCTAACTGAGATGCGGCACAAGGGCCTTTCCTTTTCCTCCATCAAAATTCATGCCTCAGCCATTTCAGCACAGAACCCACCCCTCTTCTCTCATCCACTGCTGACGCAGTTCCTCAGAGGGGCCAAAAACTTAGTCCACCCTGGAGAGCCGCTACTCCAGCCTGGGACTTTAACTTTGTATTGGAAAAACTCACTCTACCTACTTTTGAGCCAGCTGCAAATGCAGAGTTGAAATTCCTTTCTTGGAAAACAGCCTTCCTTTTAGCCATCACTTCAGCTTGAAGGGTGTCTTGAATTACAGGCCCTCATGGCAGTGGAACCTTTCATCATTTTTCATACGGATAAGGTGTCCCTCAGGACCAATCCCTCCTTCATGCCCAAGGTGGTATCCAGTGTGGCCCTTAATCAGTCCATTCATTTGCCAACCTTCTTTTCTAATCCACAGAACAAAGGGGAGAGAATTCTGCACTCCTTAGATGTGCACAGACAACTTAGATTTTTTTTTTGGACAGGACTAAACCTCTCAGGAAATCTGAACAACTGCTGGTTGCATTTGCTGCAGGGGCAGCGGGGAAGGCCATTTCAAAGCAAATCATTTCTAAATGGATAGGCCATTGTATTAATTTCTGCTATAAACACTATGGAAAGCCTACCCTACAGGGGATTAGACCACATTCTATCAGAGCTGCATGTACCTCTACAGCCTTTCTCAGAGGTGTCCCTACCAGAGACATCCTAGAAGCTGCTACCTGGAGTTCTGTACATACCTTCACCAATCATTACCATTTGCCAGTTTTCTCTTAATCCAGAGCTGGCTTTGCCATTGCAGTCTTGCAGGGCCTTATAGCTGGTCCTAATGCTATCTAATTTCCTTCTCCCATCCTTAGCTTTAGGAATCTACCAAAATGTGATGACTGCAACGGTGAAACACGAAGAACATAGTACAGTTGTGTGCACTTCTCATAAATGTAGATGTTGGAGTGTATTCTCTGTTGCAGTCCTGGTTACCCTCCCTCCAACCTCTTGACTTCTATTGGCTCTGCCTCTATTCTTGCTTCATATGTTTAAAGCTTTTTGGTGTATTTGCTTTTTTGTTGGAGGTGTAACCTTATATATATATATATATATATATATAATTGCTTCCCATTATGAGGGCACCGGACATCTGGGTCAAGAAAAACTGATGTAATGGTGTCTGTTGAATGCTTTATACCCCTGACTACCTGACGTCATGGGCGATGGGACAGCAACTGACACAGGACCCAAGACTTTGTTAATCAGGCCGACTGAGAGCTACTGCAAGCAGATAACCCAAATGTGATGACTGCAACAATGAATACACTCTAACATCTACATTTATGGTAAGTATACGCAACTGTACTTTCTCTATTCTGGTGAGCCCTTTTCATGGTTGAGTTCATGGGTACTAACACCAAGGTTTTAGGCATATAGCTACATTGGGGTGCTGATATCTACAGCAAACCCTATCTTAAGGGAGGGAGAGAGACAGGGGCATTATGTGTAGGGGAGAAGCTTGGAGCTTGGATCGGATACTGGAAAATGCGAAGGAGTCTGATCCATACCGGATCTGTGTCCCACAGGTTGAAGACAACTGAAAAGCAACAAGTCAAGATGGAACGTTATGGTGAGTACGTAACTTTTTTTTATATACAGTAATCCATCAACCCTTGTCCCTAGAAGTTACGTTCTTCAGTAAATAACCAAACAGCTTTACAGCCTGTATGTTTACCCGATTGGCATGGGTTTTAAGTGAAAAGAAATTATAATACCCAAACCTCTATATTGTTGAACTGCATTAAGTTTCTTTGCATCTATGTAAACTAGATTCTTTTGTATTTTATGATTAAAAACATAATCTTACATTTATCTGAATTAAATTTCAAACTTGTGAAAGGCACCCATTCTCCTAATAGCTTCATATAACTACTTAATTCATCAAAATCTTTTTTGTATAGCAAACCCTTTTTTAGCAGTCATTCGTATATTTGCAAATCCATACATTTCTATTTGGCATGGTTGAAACATGTATTAAATACAGGCCCTAACAGAGATTCCTGTGGAGCTCCCAATGGTATGAGTAAATAACCTGATAATATATTTTGAAACTTCACACACTGCTCCAAATTTTCTTAGCAATTCCATTATTCATCTAACAGTATAATAGTAGTATTTAGTGTATTTAAACTTTTATGAATTATTGAGAATTGCAAACAATCAAAAGCTTTGGCTTAGTGTAAATATATCACACTAGGAGCTAGTCCCAAGTCCAGCGATACTGAAATCTGGTCATAAAAAGAAATCAAACTAAAACTGGATCTTCTCTTAACAAATCCATGCTATTCAGCATCAGTAACCCTACTACTGGTATAAATTTTATTCATTAACTCAATCGTACATCTTTCAAAGCATTTGCCAACAACTGGAGCAAAACTGATAGGTGTATAGATGTCATTCCATGTCACTGTTGCATTATTCCTCACGTAAGTGATCTCCTGCCAAGGATAGCCCAATGTCTGACCAGTGTACCAAAACCTTTAGTGTTTACAGGCATATATCACACGTATGCTCTCCCCGCAAAAGGAGAAGGGCATAAACAATGACCTACTGATGCACACACCTCAGAACTTCTTTGCCGCCAGTCTGAATTTCATCATTGAATGTCTGTCTGAATGCTCTTCTCTGCTAGTTAGTCATTTTCAGGTAAGTGCCTGTCAGGGTTCTTTCTTATCTTTTTCTTAATGTTGGTTTACATGTCATTCAGAAAAGGAAAATGTTAGTGTGGGAGGCAAATTCCCCATAAAGATCACCAGAAATGGTGTCTCTTGGTTTGGGTGCTTGTCACAACCATACCCAGCATTCTATTTGTCAAGTGTTTGTCCCCAAGACCCTATGTAGTCACCTCTCCTCCTTGTCTCTTTACCTGGAAAACCGCAGTCTAAGTTGTTGGCAAAAGGTGCTGTGGTGGAGTCTCTCCATCCTGAAGGTCAGCTGCCAGCCAAGAAACAGGCAAAAAAAATGATATAGCTGCTGTCCAGCCTCCCCCAGGCATGTCTCTCAAGGCTAGTCAAAGCCCAGATGATTGTCTGGTTTTTACTTCAGATTCCTCTGCAGCTTCCCTGTTGGAGGCTGGCATTGATCCGGTTTCTTGCTTGTTTTAGGAGTATTTTCAAACATCTGCTCCAGTTGTTGTGATAGAACCTCTGCTGATTATATGTGAGGAACTTGAGGGATTCCTCAGACTTTAGTATGGAAGGAAAGTCCTACTGTGAGTGTCAGCAAGGGTTCGACCCACCCGTGTGGACATCCTACAGAAAAAGAAACAAGCATGCCTATTTGCCCTGCAGTTAAAGATCCCCAAAGTGAATGTCAGGATTTTACTCAAGGGTTATTTTAATGATTTAAAGGCTTTAAAACCTCTTTGTGGGGGTCTGTGTGCCTGCCCCTCCCTGGTCTTCTACTCCTCTTAAGAGACATGCGGAGCAGGAGTTCTTTCAGGATCTGGATTTTTGGGAAGAGTCCTTCACTTACTCTTCAGAGATCCCTTTCCCTTTGGACTATGGGTCTGAAAGGAGGATCCTGTTGGTCCAGATTCTCCTTATAGAAGAACTCTCCTTTGGTGACACTGTTTCAGGTATGATGGAGTTCAAGTGGGATTGTTCTTGGATTTCAGATATCCAGTAGAGGTATTATGAACTCCTGCAGATGGAGTCTCCCAAACCTTCTGCTGTCCTCTTGTTCTGGTTCCCCTCCTGGATACCTTTTCAGTAGCTTCTGTAGCCACCTATTCTCAGCCCCCAGCTCCCAAGAAATCTGACAGATTTTACAAGGTGCCTGATTGATTGTAAATTTCTGTATAAATATCTTTTTGATCCTTCTGTTGTGTTTATGTCCCTCTGACAAACCCTCTAAGCTGTTGCATTATACTAAGTTGCTTCCTTCAGGCAAGGGTAGTAGGGCCATGGAATGACTGGGCAGAAAGGTTTATATTTCTGCCACCCTGGCTTTTAGGGCTATTAATTACCAGACCTATATAACTATGTATATTTTAGCCCTTGATTCTCAGGTTTCCCAAGTAGTTTGACCTTCCTAACTCTGATGGGAAGTTTTTTTCCCTTTCTTTGTTCAGTTCTATCTCAAGTGGCTCACCACTCCATTAAGTACAGTTCTGATGCAGCTAATTCTCCTTCTTAGGGCTGCTGCATTTGGTTCTGCTTTGAAGTGATGCTTTTGGCTTCTTCTTCAGGCTTTGCCTGATGACATTAAGGCCAAATTATTGGATGCTCTTCTAGATAACAAACTTTTTTTTCACTTTCCTGCTGCTGAACTTTTTAAATCTTTTCATGATAACTTTTTAGATCCCTCTATGGTTCGAGCAAGGCCTTGCTGGAGTTGAAACATATTTTTGTTTCACCTAGCCCTAAAATCTAATGTCCTTTTCATTCTTCCTCACATATGAGTTATGGATCCAAACCTCTGATCCGACTCTACCACATACTTCAGATCAAACTCTTGAGCTCCTCCCTCTACCCATAATGACGCCCTACTCCTTTCTTATCACCTCAGATCTTGTTTGCTGCTTTTGTGAACAGACACAGGTCCTCAGGTGATTTAGCTGGGTTGTTTAACTGTGAATTAAATATTTTTTTTCTCTTTTCCTAAGCAATAAATCTTGATCAGAACAATAGATCATGGGAGTAGTGAGGAGCCACTCATCTAAATAAGGAAACACACTGAATCTGAGCAGTCGCAGGTGAGCTGCAACTACTGCCATCACTTTGATAAATACCCTGGGGGCTGTGGTGAGTCCAAAGGGGAGTATCTTGAACTGAAAGTGATTGGCTCACAGCTGGAAGCAGGGGAACCGTTTGGAACATCTGCCAATCTTGATGTGGCAATATGCATCTTGAAGGTCTGCTGAGCATATCCAGTCATCCTTAGCAGAAAGGGCAGAATGGACAGTGTTGTGACCCTTCAGAATTTTGTTTTGGCAACCAACTTGCTCAGGGAAGTGAGGTCCAGAAATGGTCTGAAATCCCCCATTTTGTTTGGCACCAAAAAGAATCCTGAATAGATACCTGATGGATTGGATGAGACTTTGTTTTTTTCCCAGCAGCTTTGCAATTTCCATTGCTGCTGCCTCCCTTTGATTGGTTGGCACATCTGGGAGGGTTTGAGTCGGGCTTGGGGATTTGAAGAACGGGATGTTGTAACCTCTGGATATTATCTTTAAAACCCAATGAGTGGCAGTGATGGCTTCCTAGGCTGTTGGGTGTGAGGAAGACTTCCCTTGACTGCCTCCAGAGTAGAGTAGTCAGGCAGTCCTTTAGGAGTGCTGAAAGGGCCTGTCTGAGAATGCATCTCGAGACCCTTGATTTCTCAGACACCCCGCAGCGCAGCGGCAGCATCTGCCATTGGAATCCTTTCCCTCTCTTCCTCTGGAGAAAAATCTCCCTGCGAGTCCTGGAAAACACGTCGAGACTTTTGAAACCATAGCTTCTTACTGCCATGGTCATTCTTGGAATATGACCGTTGTGGGGTAGAAAAGTGTATTCCGATGACAGACACTGGCTCTACCGTGTCTGGTTCCTTCCAAACTCTGCGGGATATAAAGTCAATCAGGTGGTCTGTGGGGGGGGGGGGGTGCAGGATGTAGATGGACTTGTTCCAAAGGCTTCCAGGAATACAGACTCATCAGAGTTGGGTTTGTAGGCAGACTACCCACCTTTTTGTCTAAGAATCTCCATGATGTCCCAAAAAGAGACCTCCTCAGATGAGGATCTGGGGGACCCCTCCTCTTCATCCAAGTCTGTGCCCTCTGTCAGAAATTCTGGTAGGTAATCCAATTGCCTTCTTTTGCACGTGTGCTTCTGGTGTACCTCCTCGGGGGGGGGGGTGCTCCTGGGAGGTGTTGGAAGACTCTGGGTGCTCCTGAAGAGAAGACACCTGAAAGCTTCTAGGAACAGGTTGTCCCAAAGGAGACTGGAGAGAGGGATCCAACACAGCCAACTCAGAAGGGGGGGGGGTCGAATCTGAGGGCAGGAGAGTCAAGACTCTTGTGGGGACCGAGAGAACCCTCTCCCACAGGTTGAAGACCAAATGAAGACAACTTCAGATCTTTTGTTACTATTCTTCTCCCTCTAGTTATTGCTGGTCATTAAGGACCTTTTTCTTCCTTTTTCTCTGTACTGTTCCTACAGTACTTCTTTCCGGTTACCATTGCTGGTATTTCTCTCTTTACTGTAAGGTATTTTTACTTCTGCAGTAGTTGGTAGCTTTTCCTGTAGTGTATTTGGTGATTCTATAAAAAAATGCTGTTATTTTCTTTATCTTCTGTGTTTGTCATCCTGTCTGTGCTATGTCGGACAAGCCTACAGGATTTAAAAAATGCTCTTCTTGTGAGCATAAGATCCGAAACTCTGATGCCCACAAGGAGTGGTGTTTATTGTCTTGGGGCAGGGCATTTAGACACTGTATGCAGGATATGTGCCACTCTCAGTCCTAGGGCCCTAGTGGTTAGAAGAAACAAACTAATCAAAAGGGTCTTCTATCTCCTTCCACTCCAGGGGTTCAAACCCCCTTCTAAATCAAGCAAGTCTGCTCCTCTGGAGCAGTGTAATCATTCTCCTGCAATGTCCCCTTGGACTTTGTCAGCACTGACTACCAAGACCAGGAGACTCTTGGATCCGACCTCCCTGGATCCAAAGATGTCTAATACTGTTACTGTTAAATAGGTTTAGATGTATAGATGTAGTGCAAGTGGGTGTGAGGGGGGGTGATATTAACAACTTTTTAGATATGAGAGAGCTAGAATGGATAATAAGACTACAAGCTGACACTTTACCTGGTTTGAATGGTACTTTTACTATTAAACCAGTATTAGTGGTATAACAAATAATCTTTAGTATATTACCATGATGGTTTTAGAATAAAGGGACTCACATATTTCCTTACAGAATTTGATGTACTTGATTCCTTTTTTCCTTTTAGTATGTTTTATTGGCTGGTTTGATCATGTGATTTTAACCGTTTCCTCTATTTAAATGGATTGAAATGTATAATGTTATATGCTGATGAAGGGTTGAGAGCCCGAAAGCTTCTTTAAAGCCTGTGTTTCTGTAACTACTGTGTTCCTGCTAATACTGTTACTCCACCAGTCCCTTCCTTGGATCCTTTGCCATCAGATCCAAAGCGGAGTACTTCCTTTAGGAGTACAACACCAGAATATGTGATTAAGACAATATCTCCCACCTTGACTACTCAGCTTCTCCAGACACCAAAGTAACATTCTAGGCCTCCATCCACCACTTCCTCTAGGTCCCTCCAGAAGCTTGTCAGAACCAGATGTTGATAGGATGATGGGAAATTTCCTCAGAGCTCATATGCAGATGGGGGTCTTGCAAGTTCCATCCCCTACTGGATCAGTGAGTATGCCTGTCACATCTGAGACTGCATCCACTGATTTGATTCTGAAGCCTCAGGATCTGAGAGCTTTAGCACCTGAACCAAGGAAAGTTTCCTCCTCCACTGCAACTGTTTTCCCTGAGTGTGTCTGCTCCAATACCCTTGCATCAAATGGGGTCTCACAGCCGAAGTGTTTAGCTGCATTTTTT
Organism: Protopterus annectens; assembly: GCF_019279795.1. Taxonomy (NCBI): domain Eukaryota; kingdom Metazoa; phylum Chordata; order Ceratodontiformes; family Protopteridae; genus Protopterus; species Protopterus annectens. The sequence continues at coordinate 1,738,193,633 of NC_056739.1, read as the reverse complement.
GTCCAAGACCTCTCTTCCTCTCAGAGCTTCGGCCCTAGACAGGACAGACCTGATTCTCCTCTCGAAACTTGGGTTCGGGAGTGGCGTTAGATCTACCTTCATTGGGAGCTTCAGATCCAAGGGGGTGGTTCGGGGCTTCTCCCAGTCCTTTGGCCTTTGAGGTGGTGGAAAGGGCTTTTTCTCTTCAGAAAGAATTGTCTTCTCATTATTTTAGATCCTGCCCCTTTTCTCTCATTGGTTCCGAGCTCTGAGTTGGTCAGACCTATTTCGCAGTGACAGCCAATTCCAATTTGTCTTCAGCCAATTCCAGTAGAGGAACTTCCCCTCTCTTCCAACACATCTGCAGATCATCCTGCTGAAGAGGTCCCTCAGAAGAGGACGTGTAAGAGGAGACAGACTCCTCCATGGAGTCTCTCATGAAAGGCACTGATTTTGATGGAGATGGATTCCCAGATCACCACAGGATGATATCGTCTTTTGAGATATTCTAGAGATCTTGAAGCAGAAAGGTGGCTGGTCATTCCAAACCCCTTCTCCTGAAGAATCTGTGTTCTTGGGGGGCTTTTGGTTCTGTCCCGTTTACATCTTGGGTAACCCTTTTGGCAGATGAACTTATTGATTGGTTTCCCGCCGGGAATGAAAGTAGGAGGATACTATCGAGCCCTTCCCCAAGTGCCCTGACAAGTTTTTGGCACCACCTGCAGACAGACCTCCCTGGAGCAAAAGAATTCCAGTTGATGCTGTGGTGATGGTGGCGGTGGCAGCCACTAAGAAAGAGCCAACAGAACAAAGCTCTTCTGTCCATCCACCTTACAGGGAGTACAGAGAGCTGGATAGTTTTGGAAAGCAAGTGTTTGCCTCAGCTACTTTCACTCTGACGTCACATAATTATCTGGCGCACATTACTAAGCTTTCGAGAGATTTGACAAATGAGGTATCAGGTACTCTTAAGTCCATGTCTGCTGAAGATTTCAAAGGGACCTCCTCTCAGCTGGCCACTCTTATGCATTTCAAATGCTTCGATGAGGTTAATCTCTCACTCTGCTTAAGGTGCCTCACGAGCAAGTGATTCAGACATTACCATAAGGAGAAACGCCTAGATGTGGCTATGCAACTTTTCAGAGCCCTTTAAAATGTCCTTTGTTACTGCCCCATTGGATGGTACTTCCTTGTTTGGTCCATCAGTAAAAGATGCGCTTACCTGCAGTGAACAGGAAGGAAAGCCCCTGTCTGCCATGGGGCTCAAGTTTTCTTTGCGTCAACAGACCACCTGTAGGAGCCAGAGAGTGGGTAAGAAAATGTGGTTACATAAGTCTCTAGAACCTTTCCAGGAATCGCATGGGGACCATTCCTGCAGAAGCAGAGGGGGGGAGTTTTAATGGTATATGTTGCTCTAGAGGCAGAGGAGGCCTGCAGCACCAGGGCTTTAGACATTCCTTTTCAGACGGCCCTAGCAGCCCTCCTGAAGTGCTGCCTGACTGTCTTAACACTGGTGGCAGTCGAGGGTCTGTTCTCTTTGCACCTAGACGCCTGAGCAAATATTACAAGTGATTTATGGGTGCTAGGAATAATATCTGGAGGTTATTACATGCCATTTTCTCCTTATTCCTCATTGTCAAAGAAATACGCTTCCCGTTGCTCCACCCAGTCAGAGGAAGGCCGCAGTACAAGAAATACAAAAGCTGCTACAAAGCTTGTCAGAAGCAGATTTTGATAGGAGGATGGGAAAGTTCCTCAGAGTCCAGAAGGTCCTACCTGACCAGACCAGATAGGATTCAGAACTTATCCATGCTTTTTTTAATGCCAAAGAAAACTGGGAACCTCAGACACATTTTGGGTCTAAGCAAATTGAACCAGTATGTAAAGAAAGTGAAGTTCTGAATGGTTTTGGTTCAGTCAGTCCTGCCTTTTCTTCAACAAGGATGATTGGATGTGCTCTGAAGATCTTCAGGATGCATGCTATTGTATCCACATAAACAGACCATTCAGAAGTCACAGCACCCAAGGTGTTTACCAAATGCATGGTAGTAGTCACAACTCACTTGAGACCAAAGGGATTCCAGGTGTTTTCATATCTAGATAACTGACTCCTAACTGCCCCATCCAAGCATCAACTTCAACATGCCAGGGACTATTTGCTCCAGATTTGTGACACTTTGGGCATTATGATAAATTTGCCAAATCAAAACTTGCACCAGTTCAGAGTCTGGAATTCACTGGAACAGCTTTGAACACAAGAGCACAGAGAAAAGTAATGCAGTGGAGTGGCAAAGATACGATCAGAAACCAGGTTCAAGCTATTCTTTCCCATTCATCTCCCCCAGCAAAGTTGGTGCTTCAAGCACTTGGGTTGATGTCAGCTGCCATAATACTGCTTCCTCTTGCTTCTTTATACAGGTTTTCCAGTGGACTGTTGCTTGTACAGTGGTCCATTCTATGTCAACCCCTGTCTTTTTAAGTAAAATTCCCCTCGATTTGCAAGCAACACAGGTGAATAAGAGTACTGCGGTAGCGTTGTTGCCTCACAGTAAGACGTTGTCCTGTTAGATTCTCAGCTAAGGCGTCTTCTGTGTGGAGACATGCGTGAATGGGCGTACCTTCGTTGAAGGTTGTGCGTCAGGGCTGGCAACTCAGCATGTAAAAAAAAAATCGACTGCCAATCATTAGTGAACCGGAGCTCCGCTGTGGCAACCCCTAACTGGGAAGAGCCGAAAGACACAAATATTCACTGGTGAATACAGTCGGTCTCTTTCTGGGCAGACCCTTTGTTCTTCTGAACCCAGTAGCCACAGTGACCACAGATGCTTCTCAGCTGGGGCTGGGGGGGGGGGGTATTTATTGGAAAGAACTGTCCAAGGTATGGGGTCCCCCAAGGGATGAAGTTGCATATCAGTGTCCTTAAAATGAGAGCAGTCCTTTCAGCATTGCAGGCATTTCAAGATGCTCTTTTGTTGTGGAGTATTGCATTTCAGACCGACAACACATCTGTAGTCTGGTACATTAAAAGCAAGGAGGAACCTTCTCTTACCCCCTTTGCAGAGAAGCCATGAGGGTTTGGGAATGGGCAATCTCATCACACTGCTTACTAACAGTGTTGCACATCCTGAGGAAAACCAGCATGCTTGCAAGCAAACTAAACTGATCATTCTGATGCCTCACGAGTGGTCTCTCGATTAGTCTGTAGCAAATATGATCTTCAGGAGTCGGAACCAACCTTGCTGCAACCTGTTTGCCACCCCTGTCAACAACAAATGCAGCAAGTACTTAATTCTGATCCCACCTCAGGGGAAGTATTGAGATTTCCCTCTTCATGCTTGGCCCTCTGATCTCATTTATGCTTATCCTCCTCTTCCCCGATTCCAAGATTTTTGCAGAAAGCAAGCAGGCTGAAGAGCTCAGTAATCCTTATTACCCCTTCTGACCACTGCAACCATGGTTCCCCATTCTATGGTCTCATCTTCGTTATCCTCCATGGATATATTTGCTTCCTAATTGCTACTCTATAACACATTAGATTTATATATGACTGAATGAATTACTTTTATCCCATGTATTGTATTTGTAACAGTGTTTAACTTATTTAATATAACAGTTTTTCTGCTTGTATTTATGGAGCATTTCTCCCTGAGCCTCCACTGAAAATGGACAGGTATCCAGTCGGACTATTCCAGTCAACAAATATCAAATAAATAAATACTGGATCCTGCTCAGGATCTCCTGTCTCACCCATCTGAGATTCAACACCCCAACATTCAGACCTTCAAGCTGACCACATGGTTTCTTCACTTCTAGTGATAGAGTCCAGTCTCTCTTCCCCCAGTTCATGACATTATTTTGGCTTCTCAAAAGGATTCTACCAAAGAAATTTATAAAAGTAAATGGAAAAAGTTCTCTATTTGGGTGTCTGATAAAGATTGATCCTTTTAATGCACCAATTTCAGCTATTCATTTTTGACAATTCATTTCATATATGGAGCTAGTTTCTCTACTGTTAAACTTCATTTGTCAGCAATTTTATATTTCCACACAGGGAATAAATGTTGATCTGATATTGTTAATCCTCGTTCATTCTTTGCGTATGGGTATCTGTTCCGTCCTCGGAACCGAGCTCGCATCAGCTACAAATTCTCGAGCTAAAATTCTTACCCAGAATTCCCCTCTCCCTGTTACCCCAGATTTCATTTGCCGCATCGCCATTCGGTCATGTCAAGCTACTTCTCTTGAGCCAAGTACAATATTTTGTTGTCATACTAGTCTAAAACAACCTTTTCTCTCAGAAAAGTTACTAAATTGTTTTCTCTTACCTTATCGCATTAGCGACTATCCTTTCTTGAAATTTTTCAACCCTTTTTACCACAAGGTATTTTCTTCTTTACCATTGTTGGTAGACTCCTTTTTCTTCATTACCTTCGGGTATTTCTTGTGCCATTGCTGGTATTTCTGATTTCCTTCTTTCCTATCATGGCAGATAAAAAGGTAGTCCAGGATTTAAGAGATGTTCAGATTGTGGACAACCTACTTCAGATGCACATTCTCTCTGTGTCTATTGCTTGGGTGTGTCTCATTTATCAGTTGCTCCACCCTGTGGAATTTGTAAGAACTTCTCTAACAGGACGTTGATTGAGAGGAAAAATAAATTGTTACTGAAGGGACTACTCAAATCTCCCTTTCCAGAGGCTATTTCTGGGTCGGAGGCTTCAACCCCTCCAAGATCCCAAAAGAAAAAAAAAACTGATGATCATACAAAGACCAAGTCTCTTCCTTTGTACCCTGCTGGGGACTCCCATCAACCAAGACCCAAGAAGGCTAAACTTTCTACATCAGATCAGACTCCTTCGGCTCCATCGCTTTCGGTGCCTAGACCTTCCGCATCGAGGCCATCAGCGGCATCTGTGATTTTTGGCACCAACTAGCATCCCCTATACCGTATCAGTACCGAGTGGCTCCTTGGTTCAGACCCATCTACCGGCACAAGACTATCCATTTGGTGCAGACTGTAACCACATCGGCACCGACACCTCAGTTATTGACACAGATTTTTTCGGTCCCAGCCTCGGCGCCGACAACCACTTTGGCAGCGACCTTATTGTCTGTGCAGACCATGACGTCAGTACCGATGATTTCCTCTGTGCAGAAACCTGTAGATGTTATGTGATCCTATCTCGCCTACATTCTGAATGATGGGTTCGGAGCCGATCCCTCGGCTCCGACTTATGCCAAAGAGCGAAGTCTCTTATTGGCTGAGCTTACTATATCACAGGATGCACCACTACCAGTCCCCCAGATCTCGTTTGCCGCTTCCCTGCGAAGACGTGGTCTCGAGCTGGCTGGGCTGAGTAGTTTTATTAACTAACTTTTCTGTCAGTTTTTTGCTGTTTTTGCTCACAAAAGCTGTTTTAACGGCTATCGCTAACTTTGTATACGATTTGGATTGTTAAATTGTTGTGTGTGATTGGGTTCAGTTTGTGTTCGGCCCCCCCTCCATCCAGGGCCTTCCCGGACTGTCAACCTTATTACTTTACAGGGTCTCTAGTAATTATATAATTGGTTAGAGTTACCTGTTCCTTTTTACAGGAAGTGTTTGCATTAGTTATTACTGTAAGCTTAGATTTATCAGCAGTAAAAATTTAGTGTACTTTCCTGTCAGAGTGACTAGATTTGTGTATCATCATGTCTCAAACCCCTAGGCCTTCGGGCTTTAAAAAATGTTCGAAATGTGGGTTTAAAATGTCTATCACAGACGATCATTCGCTCTGTGTATATTGTCTCGGGGCAAAGCACTTGCAGGAGTCATGCAGTGTATGTCACGCTTTTTCCTCAAGGGTCCTCCAGGAGAGGAAAAATAAATTGATTCTTAAGGGGTTAGTTAAACCTTCCTTTGAAGAAGCCTTGGCATCCTCTCCTGCTCCAACCAAAAGAAAGGGCTTCGGTTCCGACCAGTCCGTCGGACCCGGCTGCCAAGAAACTTAAGCAGGCCTCTCCTTCGGCTCCAAAGACTTCGGCGAGGTTGGAACGGTCTGCCTCGATGCCACCAGTATCGACTCCTCTGGCGCCGATGGCTGGGGCATCGAGGCGGGTCACCTTCGCCGCTCCACTGCTCGGAGCCGACAAGGGTCGCCCGCTCAGACACTTCCTCCTCGGCGCCAAGTCTACCTCGCACCGATGGAATCTGCTGTGAGTATTCCTCGGCGCCGATACTCATCGAGTCGCCTCGGAGCGGTCCCCTAGCCCTTTGGGGCCGATGGAGAGGCCTTCTCGAACCCGTTCTGTTTCCTCTCGGTCTTGAGGATGTCGGATTCTGATATAGACAGGGTGCTCCAAAGACTGTTCCAGTCCCCAGTCTTCCAAAAATTTGTTTGGTTCCGACCCAGCTGGTTTGAGCCGATGACCTTGGCCCACCCGTTGCCATTCCTCCTCCGACCGCTGCTCCGTCGGAGCAGGTGCTGTTGGAGCCGGTGGAGATCTCAGGGTCGGCTCCGACCCTTACTCCAACCGGGCCTTGGGTCCGAGTTTAGTACGCTGACTTCTTCGGCTGGACCCGGGGTGATGTTTGGGACCTATGCTGGTTCCGAGCCTCCCCTCGGTGCTTCGCTGCGGGACTTCCGTCGGCTATCACTCGGAGTCCGGACACTCCCAGGATTCTGGGGTCCGGCTTTCAGGGCCATGAGGAGTGCCTTGGCCAAGTCCTCTTCGCCATCTCTCCGGTTTACCAGCACCTTCCTGGGCGTGGAGACTGGGTCTTTGGCAGTTCCCTGTCCGTAGCCAGCGGAGCCCCGAGGCCTGAGGTTACCCCAGTGGGGTTCCCCTCCTCTTGAGGGTTCTTGAGTTGTCTTCAGAGGAACCCCAAGGAAGAGATCGTGCAAGAGGAAGCACGTGGACTCCCCGAGTCTATTACATCGGACACTGATATGGATGATGCGGAGGGGTCCCAGTCGTCCTCGGATGATGTCTCATTTGCAGACATCTTAGAGATCCTCAAACAACGAGGCGGCTGGATATCCAAACCCCCTCTGCTGACGAATCAGTGCTCCTCAAGGCCTTTGGGGCTCAACCCTCCGCCTCCTGGGTGTCTCCGCCTTTGACGAGCTTCTGGATTTAGTTTGTGCGTGGGAACATCCAGATACCGTGGAACCAGTCCCTTCTCGTCCAAATAAATTTTTATCTGCTCCCCGAAGGAGTTCCTTACTAAAGGCGTGGCTGTAGATGCCATGGTGGTGGCATCTGCTACACAACAGGGCGTGGCAGAGGCTTCAACGTCCATCCATCCTCCTAATAAGGAGTCTAGGAGTATGGATAGGTGCGGAAGCGCACCCTGACTTCAGCGGCCTTTACCTTAAGGTCTCTGAATTATTTGGCACATTTTACCAGGCTTCAGAGGGATCTGGTCAAGGAGTTGTCAGATTCCTCTCGGGTAACCTACCTGAGCAGCTAGCCCAGTCCGTTAGCTCTCAGTTGGCTATCCTTACGTCAATTTCTAACTCGTCCATGAGGCTCATTTCCTATGTGGCAAGGGCGGTAGAGCGGCAGGCACAGGCGTGGCTCTCGTGAACAAGCCTGGCTCCGCTTGTGTCAGTTCGGAGGCCTTCAAGTCTTCCTTCGCCGACGCTCCCTTTGGGTCCTCATTGTTTGGACCCAAGGTGAAAGACACCCTTACCCGCTGTGAGCAAGAGGGAAAAGCGTTATCTGCCGAGGTGCCCGTTATTCCACTCCTTCGGCCTTACCCCAAGGCTAAAGGAGGGGAAAATGTGGTTCAAAATCTCGCAAGTTTTTCTCCCAACAGCAGGAAGATTCCCGTCCAGAGGCAGAGGGCGGGAAATTTTTCAGGGAGACGCCGTCCCAGAGGCGGCAGAGGGCCCCGCAATTCTGGAGACCGCGAGTCCTTTCGTGGCTCTTCAGCCTCCCACACGTCATGAGGGATTGCCCGGCTGTGCTGCTCGGAGCCAGTCGGGTGTCGTTGCCAAGCACCTAAATGCCTGGGAGTCAATCACTCAGGACAGATGGGTGCCGGATCATTGCCGGAGGTTACTCCATCCCATTCAAATACTCACCCCACCGTCCAAGAGAATCCCGGACCCACCACCCAGTCAAAGGGAAATAGCAGCCGCAGAAGCTTTAAAGCTGCTAGAAAAAGGAGTCATCCAACCGGTCCCCACAGACCAGATCGGATCAGGAAATTACTCCAGGTTCTTTTTAGTGCCAAAAGACAGGGGACCTGAGACCAATATTGGATCTCAGCAGACTGAACCAATCCGTCCGAAATCCAAATTCGAATGGTCACGTTACAATCCATTCTCCCGTTGTTGGAGAAGGATGTTTGGATGTGCTCCATAGACCTCAAGGACGCCTATTATCACATACCGATACATCAGGCGTCCAGAAGGTATCTGCGCTTCAGCCTGGGAGTCAGTCATTACCAATTTTGTGCTCTGCCCTTTGGTCTCACCACAGCCCCAGGGTGTTCACCAAGTGTTTGGCAGTAGTGACGGCTCACCTGAGAAGTCTTGGATTCCAAGTGTTTCCCTATCTCGACGACTGGCTCCTGACTGCCACCACCAGGCATCTACTAATGGACAACCTCAAAGCCACCATCTCCTGGGTGTTTCCCTAGGGATTACATTCAATTGGTCAAAGTCTGTCTTGCTGCCCTCTCAGCATAAAGTTTATAGGAGCCAGAGATAGACTCAAGATTGATGCGTCTTTCTTCCTGCGAAAGGATCCGAACTTTACAGGGCCAAGTTCAAGCTCTGATCTCGAGATCCAAAGCCCCAGCCAGGATGGTCCTACAGGTTCTAGGCTCAATGTCTGCCACGGTTCTTTTAGTTCCTCTAGCAAGGTTACACATGAGGATTCTTCAGTGGCTCTTGTCAACTCAATGGTCCTTTCAGGATCTTCCCTCAATCATCACATCATGATTACGGAAATATGCAAAGGGACCTTCGCTGGTGGCTTCAAACATCCAACTTGGATCAGGGAAAACCCTTTGTTCTCCTCCAGTGGTTACCCTGACGACAGATGCCTCCCAGATAGGGTGGGGGCATTGTCTGGGCAGGCTAGTTCAGGGCTCCTGGCTTCCGAAGAAGCTCTTCTCCACATCAACGTGTTGGAGATGAGGGCTGTACTTCTATCCCTACAGGCCTTACACAAGTCTCTTCCTCAGGGCATCATCGCCATCCACACAGACAACATGTCGGTGGTTTGGTATCTGAACAAACAAGGAGGGACCAGATCGTATCCCCTTTGCAGAGAGGCCATGAGAGTGTGGGAATGGGCTGTAGCTACCAACCGCTTCTTGGTAGCGACCCACATCCCGGAAAGTCAAATGTATTGGCGGACAAATTAAGCAGGACAATTCTCTCTCCTCACGAATGGTCTCTAAACCGCACAGTAGCAGCCCAGGTTTTCAAGAGATGGGGGACGCCGTGCTGCGACCTATTTGCAACTCCACAAAACACCAAGTGCCAGAGGTTCTTCTCCTTGATTCCACATCAGGAAGTACCAGCCATGGATGCTCTAGCACAACCTTGGCCAACAGGGCTACTTTATGCCTTTCCTCCAATTCCACTCCTTCCAAAAGTTATTCAAAAAGCCTCTCAACTGGGGTCTTCAATGATTCTGATTGCCCCATACTGGCCTCGTCAGATATGGTTTCCTTACCTGAAAAAGCATGCAGTGGACGATCCGTGGACCTTAGACCTGATCCCGGATTTGCTAATCCATCAGTCGGGACATTGGCATCAGTCCCTTCAATCTCTAAAATTGACAGCTTGGCTCCTCCACTTCCAACCTTAGTTAGAAGGCACACACTAGACCCGGAAGTTGTTCACATTTTATCTTGCCCACAAACCCACCACTAACAAATTGTACCTCAGTAAGTGGAAGAGGTTTGCTATCTGGGCTCAACTCAAGGGCTTAGACCCTATCACTGCTCCTGTCCCAGAGGTTTTGAAATTCTTAACATCCCTGTTTAATCAGGGATCTTCTGTCTCAACTATTAAAGTCCAACTAGCTGCTATCTCGAAATTCCATGAATCCACGGATCCTCCTTTGATGAGCAGCAGACTATGCAAAACGTTCATTAAAGGTGCCAGTCTGTTAAGACCACCAGTTTTTCATCCTGCACCTCCGTGGGATCTTGATTTGGTGCTTCGTGCATTAACATCCACCCCTTTTGAACCGGCTGCTACATGAATTAAAATATCTGTCTTGGAAAACGGCATTCTTAGTGGCTATTACCTCTGCAAGGAGAGTCTCAGAACTTCAAGCCCTGTCTATTAAACCACCGTACTTGATTTTCCACAAGGATAGAGTATCACTTAGGCCTAATCCATCCTTTGTCCCCAAAGTCTGTTCTAGTTTCTGTCTTCAACAATCTCTAGAGCTACCAGTTTTCTTTCCAAAATTCTCTAATGAAGCAGAATATACTCTCCATAAATTGGATGTTCACAGGCAATTACGCTTCTATTTAGACAGGACTCAGCAACCGAAGTCAGACCAGTTGTTTGTGTCCTTCTCAGATAATAAATTGGGCCAAAACATTACAAAAGCTACAATCTCAAAATGGATCAGAGATTGCATAACTCAGGCCTATTCTTCTTGAATAAACAACTTACATCATCTATCAAAGCTCATTCTACAAGAGCTATGGCTACTTCTATAGCCTTTCATTCCAAGCTCGCTATATCGAAATTTGTGCTGCGGCTACTTGGTCCAATCCGCACACTTTCATTTCCCACTACAAATTGGATGTGGCATCTAGAGGACGAGCTTCATTTGGTTCCACGGTACTCAGGAGTGTTTTCCAGTGGGCCACCCAGGGTTCAGGTGCTAGGGACGCTGTCCCATCATTCAGAATGTAGGCGAGATAGGATCACATAACATCTTTTAGTTATGTACTCACCATAACTTCAGATGTTTGGGATCCATCTCGCCATTCTGATACCCACCCTCCTTCCCCTGCCTTGCAGAGCAGAAGAGATAGAAGGGTTTTGAGCTCCACTGTTTTTATCTTGGTTCATCTGACGATGTTATATAAGCAGGGTATGCATGTGTGCATGTATGCGGACAAACTAGATCTGGGGGACTGGTAGTGGTGCATCCTGGGATATAGTAAGCTCAGCCAATAAGAGACTTCGCTCTTTGGCATAGCGTGCAGTCGGAGCCGAGGGATCGGCTCCGAACCCATCATTCAGAATGTAGGCGAGATGGATCCCAAACATCTGAAGTTATGGTGAGTACATAACTAAAAGTTCGGTCCCTTACAGCCCTGTTGTTTTCAGTGCAGGCTGGTGAGGTGGGCACCCAGATTGCCCCATCTTTGGATAGCCCTTACTCTCCCTCAGCCGTGTCCGTGAAATCCACTAGAAGTCTCTGAACATGATGTGTTGCGTCTTGTGGATCAAGTGCTTTTGCCCAGGACCTATCCTTCCTCAGGAGGTGATCACCCTTTACCAAAGACCCCTACTTATTCTCCTCCTTCATTGACTTTGAAGCCCTTTGATATAGCACAGTCTTCCCCCTCTACGGTTCCCTTTATGGATCTCACTAAGGAGCCGCAGTTGCCTTCGTGGTAGGAGAGATGTTCATAGTGTTTCACTGTTGCAGTCATTACAGTTGGCTTATCCTGCTGGCAAGCTACCCGCAGTCGGCCTGAGTTCCAAAGTCTAGGTCCGGCGTCTGTTGCTGTCGCCTCCTCCCTGACGTCAGTGCGCCAGGGGTATAAAAGATGCAGCCGACACCATTTTCTTCAGTCTTTCTTGCTGCCCAGTGCCCGAAGCAAAAGCAGTTCGCAAGTGCCGGTCGGCCGACTCCTGAGATTTTCAATTTCGAATTTCAGATCCAAAGTCTTTATTAAAGCTAAGTACCCCGTTGGGGAAACTTTTTCTTGCGCCAGACCGATGTCAGAAAAAGTTAATAATTGTATTTCTTGTGGGAAGCAAGTACCTCATAAGGATTTTCATTCTTACTGTATTCCTTGCCTAGGCCCTGACCAAGACATTGCCAGTTGTTGGTTTTGTGCTATTGCACTATTAAGCGTCGGTACGATTTTGCATTCCATTATTTTGGCAGAAGATTTAACTATATAATGCCGTCGGAGCAACCAACTACCGGAGTTTATAAAAACCGCAAAGAAAAGGACAGGCACCCAAAGTCCAAAACCGATGATGAGGCTTCCGCTAGGCCTGTTGCCAGTTCTCAGTGAGGCGCTTTCGCAGCCCCTGACGCCCGCTACCTCAGTGCCACAGGCAGCTTCCGAATCCCACGTGGAGCCAACTAGGCTGCTGGAAACTCAAGGTATTGGACACTCTGAAACTATTCTCTCAGACAGGTCCGGAGCCGCTGAGCAGGCATCGGCTTCTGAGGGTGTTCAGGGCTACACATTTATATGTAAAGCCAACTTCAGCTTCAAAGGCAAAGACTAAAGCAGCTCTAAAGACAAAGAAACAAGTGCAGCATTCTCCTGGACAGGCCTCCATGCCTAAAAAACAGATGCTTAAAATAGCCGAAGACCTAATTACTTTGATCAGGGGTTCCCATCCCCCTCCTGATAAGAGGCCTAGGCAAGAGATAGAATATGCATCTTCAGATCAGGTTTCCATTTCCTCTGATTCCTCCTCTGAACAGGAATATTCTCTTCCTCCCTATGAGGATTCTGATGCTGAAGAATCTATTCCTTCAGCCTCTCCACCTGAGGATTATTCTTTTGGGGAAACCCTGCATGCTATGAGGGAGCATTTCAACTGGGAGAGCCAAGATTACTCAGAATCCAAGAAAAGGCTCAGAGACCTCCTTTTATTACCTCAACACAGGCCCCTTGCTATTCCTCCTGTTTTAGACATTGTAGATTACGTATTTTCAGAGTCCGGACTGTCTCCTGACTCTTTACCACCAGCTCCTGTTAAACCAGATGGATACTGCAGGGTACCTGATTCACATACATTTTTTTATAAAAACCCTGTTGCAGACCCAGAAACTCTCCCTCAGGGTCCCAAAGGGGTCAAGGCTTCCACTGCAAAAACCCCTATTCCCTCCGACAGGGATTCATGGGCCCTGGACAGATGGGGGGAAAAAGATTTATACTTCTGCTACCTTGGCTGTAAGAGCTTTAAATTGTCAATTTCATATGCTTAAATATCAGCAATATCTAATGTCACTGCTTAAACAGAAAATGTTGACAAATTCAGAATGTGCAGAAAACAAAGAAATGCAGGATTTATTGCATGCAGCTGAATAAGTAGGAAAGCATACTTTGCAATGTGGTTTTGATTCTCTAGAGGCTTCTTGCATGGCCGCTGTTACAGGTTCTGTCATCAGGAGACATGCTTGGTTAAAATAACAGAATCTCCCCGATCATGTTAAAGCAAAATAATTAGATGCTCCATTACAACATGATACCTTGTTTGCTGTTAAAGCAGAAGGAAGTGTTAAAGAAAATGGAGGACAAACCTAATCTATGCAAACAGTCAGGGATTTCTTACAGGTACAAATTTCCCAGATTTAGCAGGAACTGGCCTGCAAAGAATTGGTCCTTTCCAGTGTCAGGCCACAAAGAGGCAGATACAGACACCCCAGAGGCAGATCACAGCCCAAAGCCTTGTACAGACCTAAACAATGGGGTGGTTCTACCTCCAAAAGTGGAGAAGAAAAATCACTGCCATGCAGGAAACAGTCTCAATGACTTCCCCTGCCAGCGCCAAGCACTTCTCTTCTGGGAGCCCCTTTGGGGGGGGAACTAGCACTTTTTGCACAAAATTGGCACATGATCACCCAGGACAAATGGGTCTTAAATATCGTATCTCAGGGTTACAGGTTCCATTTTCACACCCTGCCAAGGCCAAATGGTATGCCAGACCTGCCACGCAATCAGTGGACAGAGGTACAGAAACAAGTTTCATCCCTCATGGACATGAGCCATTCAGGAAGTACCACAGCAAGAGCAGGGACTAGGATTTTACTCGAGGCTTTTCTTGGTGCCCAGAAAGGACAAATCCTGGAGACCAATACTGGACCTGTCTATCGTGTACACTTTCCTGGGTATTCTGAAATTCAAAATGTTAACTCTACAGCAGCTTCTGCCCATGCTGGGCAAGAAGGCTTGGCTTGTGACTTTAGACCTAAAAGAAGCATACCTGCATGTCCCAATCAGACAATCATGCAGAAGATACCTAAGATTTATAGCTGGCTCAATGCATTACCAATTCTCTGCACTGCCCTGGCTTATCTACTGCACCCAGGGTCTTCACAAAATGCCTGGTACCAGTAATTGCATTTTACAGACAAAGAGGAATTCAAATATATCCTTATATTTGGACGACTGCCTTATTCAAGCAGAGAACAAGGACATTCTACTACAGCATCTCGCGTTTGTAAAAACATTACTATCAGGCCTAGGGTACACGGTAAACGAAAAGAAATCAAAACTCGTACCCTCTCAAGAGATAATATTCCTGGGTGCAAGCTTAAATGCAACTGCCCAGATGGCTTATCTCACACCAGACAAACACAGACAACTGACTACTTGTTTCAAAATGTTGGCAACAAAGACCCAGTTATCTGCAAGAAAAATTCTGCAGGCTTTGGGCTTCATGGCATCCTGCATTCTGCTAATTCCATTTGCAAGACTGCAAGAGGAAACTTCAGTGGTATCTAAAAAGTGTTTGGACTCAACATTGCCACAGCCTGGAAACAATAATTGCCCTCATTCCCCGCCTGCAATAGGAGTTTCGCTGGTGGGAAAAAGCCTGTCACCACAACACGGGACAGTCATTCACCTTGCCTGCAGCCAGGCAGACATTGACAACAGATGCATCAGATTATGCCTGGGAGGCCCATATGGCAGGAAGATGTATTCAGGGCACATGGTCCACAAGTCAAATGCATCTACATATCAATCAAAAGGAGATGCTAGCAGTTCAAAATGCCCTGACAGCCTTCAAGGATCTACTTTGTCCAGGACAATTACTGATAAAGATGGACAATACTACAGTCATGTGGTACATAAACAAGCAAGGGGGCACACATTCCCTCTGCAGACTAGCCATGAACTTATGTGACACAGCATTGACTTGCCAAGTACATCTGCAAGCACAATTCCTGCCAGGAAGTATAAATACTCTGGCAGATGACGTAAGCAGAAACCTAATGGATCCCCACGAGTGGAAATTGGAGCCACAAGTCTTGGCATAACAAGGAACTGGGCTGCTCGGGCATAGATCTATTTGCCTCCCCTCACAATTGCCAACTACAGAGATTCTGCACAAGGACTTATCACAAGCAAGCATGGAAAGTGGATGCTCTGTCTTTCAGCTGGAAACACCTAACAGTATATGCCTTTCCTCCTCTGCCTCTCCTCCCCAAGGTACTCCTCAAGGTCAGACAAGAGAAGCTAAAAATGATACTGATTGCCCCAGACTGGCCCCACCAGCACTGGTACCCAATCCTAAAGAGCTTGTCTCAATGCCCAGCTTGGACATTACCTCAAATTCCTCACTTATTGACCCAACAAAACAAGTCTGATACTGCACAGCCAACTCAGGACCTTAAACCTGGCAGCATGGCGGATAATGTAGCCATTCAAGACACACCTCTCTCTAAAGCAGTCATGGATGTTATTTTGGAGGCCAGGAGGCCTAGCACCATAAAATCTTATGCAGAAAAATGGAAGGGATTCTGTGCTTGGAACCAGGCACAAGGTTTTGATACGATTGCTCCAAATATTCCTCAGATTTTGCAGTACTTGACCGAGTTGCTGGATAAAGGCCTTTCCTTTTCATCAGTTAAGATTCATGCCTCTGCCATTTCAGCTCATTACAATACAGAACCACCTATTTTTTCTCATCCATTGTTAAGGAAGTACCTCAGAGGGGCCAAAAACATAAGACCCTCAAGGAGAGCACCAATTCCTGCATGGGACCTCAACTATATCTTGGAGAAACTTACTCTACCTCTGTTTGAGCCAGCCTCTGCAGCTGATATAAAATTCTTATCCTGGAAAACAGCCCTGCTCCTAGCAATTACCTCCGCTAGACGAGTCTCAGAGTTACAGGCACTCATGGCTGCGGAACCTTTTATCATTTTCCATCCTGACAGGGTTTCTCTCAGGACAAACCCTACATTTATGCTTAAGGTAGTGTCCAGTGTGGCTCTTAACCAAACAATTCACTTGCCTACCTTTTATCCAAACCCACAGAATAAGGGTGAGAGACTTCTGCATTCTTTGGACATTCACAGACAGCTACGCTTCTACTTGAACAGAACAAAAGCTTTCAGAAAGACTGAACAACTTCTAGTAGCATATGCTGCAGGATCACAAGGAAAGCCTATCTCAAAGCAGACTATTTCAAAGTGGATAGGCCACTGCATTTATTTCTGCTATTCACAGCATGGCAAATCAGTGCCTAAGGGCATTAGGCCACATTCCACTAGAGCAGCAGCCACTTCAGCAACCTTCCTCAGAGGAGTACCAACCAAAGACATCTTAGAGGCTGCAACTTGGAGTTCAGTGCATACCTTCACAAAGTATTATCACTTGCCTCTCTACTCTAAATCCAGGGCAGGCTTTGCCACTGCAGTTCTGCAGGGCCTGATAGCCGCTCCTAATCATATTTAGCACCAGCCTCCCAACCATAGCTTTGGGATTCAAACCAATTGTAATGACTGCAACAGTGAAACACAATGAACATAGTAATGAACATAGTACAGTTGTGTACCTACCATAAATGTAGATGTTCGAGTGTATTCACTGTTGCAGTCCAGGTTACCCTCCCACCATCCCCCTTTGCCTTGCTGGGACTTCTGTACTTCTCTGTTCTATACAGCCTATGTGGTGTATTTGCTTGTAAATGAAGGAAAACATGTTTGTTGGTTTTACATGCATTAGTGAGCCTACCATTATGGGGGCACCTGACATCTGGGGCAAGAAAAACTGAAGAAAATGGCGTCTGCTGCGGGTAGCCTGCCAGCAGGATAACCCAATTGTAATGACTGCAACAGTGAATGCACTCTAGCATCTACATTTATGGGAGGTACACAACTGTACTTTTTGCTACGACCCAGGATGTGAGCTGTGGCATACGTACTTTGGTGTTTCACAGCCATCCATTGACTCCGAGTCGGCAGGCTGAGCCACTTAGGGGAGGGGTGACCCCTGTTCTGGACACTCACCCCTCTTCAGGTGGACCGGCCTAACTAATGGAGAAGGCTTTGGTGTCTGCTGGCGATACTGTGCTGTCAATCTCCCCGCCCTCCTCTGGACCGCAATGTACACAAGTCGCTCCTAGCAGACACTGGGCGCAAGGGCCTCAGTATGTACTCCCACAGGAAACCCTTTTGCATTGTCTTCCCCATCTTCTCCCTCTGAGGAAGGTAATCGAAAAAGCTTGTGCAAGAGGAAGCACATGGACTCCACAGAGGAGTCTCTTACTGAAGACACAGACTTTGATGATGGGGAAGGGTCCCCTCGGTCACCCTCTGAGGTATCCTTTGGTGATCTCTTCGAAATCCTTAAACAGAGAGGTGACTGGCAGCTTTGTAACCTGACCTCTGAAGAGTCTGTGCTCCTGCAGGCCTTTCATGCCCGGACCCCTACTTCCTGGGTTACTCCACCTGCCGACGAACTGGTCTGGCTCATTGTGCAGCGTGCGTGGAAGGCTCCTGATACCGTTGAGGCCATTCCCCAGAGGCCAGATAAAATTATGTCCTTTCCTGCTACTTACCCCCACTGGTGCAAAGGTCTTCCTGTAGATGCTCTGGTGGTGGCGGCCGCAACCAAGTAGGATCTGGCGGAAAAAGAAAGCCAGACTGTCCATCCGCCCAACAAAGAGTCCTGGGCTCTGGACAGAATAGGGAAGTGTATTTTTGCATCAGCGACCTTTGCAATCCGGTCCCTGAATTATATGACACATATTACTAGGCTTCAAAGGGATTTACTTTCTGAGCTCTCTGAAACTTTGGCTGGTGACGTGTCTGATGAGGTCCGTGACAGTGGCCTGTCAGCTGGCCACCATTGAATCGATATCGAACTCCTCCATGCACCTGATATCTTGCGCATCAGAAAGAGCAGCAAGTTCAGGCGTTTTTCTGAGACAACACACCTGGACGTGCTTGTGCAGTTTCACGGAACCCTTTAAAGCTTCCTTTCTCAATGCTTCCTTCGAAGCCTCTTCATTGTTTGGACCCAAGGTTAAAAGCACACTGGCCAGATGTGAACAGGATGGTAAGACCCTTTCTTCTGTGCGTGTCCGTTATTCTTCCCCTCAACGTGCTTTCTCCATAAACCAGAAGAGTGGGAAGATATGGTACAAGAAGTGCCAGAGCCCTTTCTGTGACACACGGGCAGAGTTCTCCCCTAGAGACAGAGGGGGAAACTCACAGGGAATACGCCTCTTTCGGGGCAGAGTGGGTCCACGTAACCAGGGTTCCAGGGACTCTTTTTCCTGGCCAATCCTACCAGCACTCCTGAAGAGTGGCCCAACTCCTTTCCTCTGGAGATAGTAGTTTGTCCTTGTACCCTTCTGCCTGGCTAACCATCACCACCGATTCTTGGGTACAAAGGATAATAACCAGAGGTTACCATATTCCCTTCGATCTTTGTCCTGTCTCCCCAACAAACTTACCCGACGTTCCACCCAGTCAAAGGGAAGCAGCAGCATTAGAGATAGCAAAGCTGCTAAGAAAAAGAGTCATCCAAATAGTCCCTCCAGACCAGATAGGGTCCGGATTCTACTCGAGACTATTTTTGGTGCCAAAGAAAACCTGGGACTGGAGACCAATTTTGGATCTCAGTGTATTGAACAAGTTTGTAAGAGTACAAATATTCCGGATGGTCACAATTCAGTCTATCCTCCCGATTTTGGAAAAAGACGATTGGATGTGCTCGATAGATCTTCAAGATGCGTACTACCACATGGCAATCAAGAAGATTTCTGCGCTTCTTTGTTGGAGACCGTCACTACCAGTTCAGAGTACTGCCCTTTGGACTCTCTACAGCCCCCAGAGTGTTCACAAAGTGCATGGCAGTTGTCACAGCTCACCTGCGATTACAAGGATTCCAGGTGTTTCCATACTTCGACGACTGGCTCATCTCCGCCCCCACCAGACATTGGAAGAAGCCCTGGCATACTCTCTCCTCGCTGCAGAAAGGCTAGGCATAACCATAAACTGGCAAAAATCCAATCTCACCCCATCTCAGTCCACAGAATTCATAGGGGTCATCTTGGGTACAAAGAATTACAGAGCATCCATTCCAGAGCACAGAAATCTAAGGATAAAGCAACAACTAATCCCAATCCTTTCAAGGGAGAAATCCACAGCTCACTCTGTCCTACAACTGTTGGGTTCCATGGCAGCCTCCATCACCATTGTCCACCTGGCCAGGTTTCACATGAGGCTTCTACAATGGCTACTGCTCACACAATGGTATCCTTTTCAGTATTCTCTTTCAGCCAAGATTCGAGTAACTCACAGGTGCAAACTGGATTTATATTGGTGGATGACCCACAACCCATCACAATGGTCTTGTTCCTTCTCCCCCCAGCAGCCCAAGGCTACATTGACCCGGACACCTCCTTGATGGGGTGGGGGGGGCAATGTCAGGGACAGACGGTCCAAGACACTTGGTCCGAATTGGAGGCCCAACTGAATATAAATGTCCTAGAGCTGAGGGTGGTGCTTCTGGTGTTGCAAGCATTCCATCCCCTGCTGCCATCTGGGACTATTGCGATACAATCGAACAACATGGAGGTGGTCTGGTACATCAACAAGCAGGGCGGAACCAAATCTTACCCCATTTGTTGAGAGGACATGAGGATATGGCAATGGGCGATGGCTACCAACCATTTTCTTCTGGCAACGCACATTCCCGGGAGTTCCAACGTGATAGCAGACAGACTCAGCAGGTGCATTCTACAACCTCACGAGTGGTTCCTGGATCTCTTGATAGCGGCGGAGATCTTCCACCGCTGGGGCCGTTCTTGCTGCAAACTCTTTGCATCCCCGACCAACTACAAATGCAGCAACTACTTTGCCCTGATTCCCTCTCTGGAACAGTCACCCAGGGACGCTCTAGTCCACGATTGGCCCTCGGGTGGTCTTTATGCATTTCCACCTCTCCCCATCATTCTCCAGTTGCTGAAGAAAGCCCGTCGGTTGAAGAGCAAAGTGATCCTCTTAGCACCATATTGGCCTTGCCAGATTTGGTTCCCCTTCCTTTGGCCTCACCTGCTAGATCAACCATGGATTCTCCATCCATTCCCGGGGTTGATCTCCCATCCGCAGAATCTGATTCATCCCAACTTGGACAGCCTGAAGCTCACAGCTTGGCTCCTCTAGTTATCTTGATTGCCAGGCAGAATGATCTTTCTTTGCCTGTACGGGACATTCTTATTGCAACTCTTAAGTCTTCCACTAGAATTACTTATCAAAGCAAGTAGAAAAGAAAGATTTACCTGTTTGCTGAAAGAAAAGCAAGTAGATCCCTTTTCAGCACTAGTGTCGATAGTATTAGAGTATCTAGCCAACCTATTTCTATCGGGTCTATCGGCCTCTACCATTAGAGTTCATTTGGCTGCAGGGTGTCCAAGACTCCTCTCTTATGTCACACAAATTATGCAAGACCTTCATAAAAGGTGTGAATCATCTGAAGCCCCCTTTTAGAGAACCTATTCAACCATGGGGACCTATCATTAGTTCTACAAGCTCTGACAATGCCACCTTTCGAACAAGCTTCTTCATGCAACCTCAAATATTTGTCATGGAAAACCTTGTTTTTTGGTCGCCATTACTTCTGCCAGACATATCTGAGCTTCAAGCCTTATGTATCAAGAGTCCATACTTGATTTTTCATAGAGATAGTGTCTTTGAGAACTAATCCTTCCTTTCTGCCAAAAGTGATCTCTGAAATGTCCATTAATCAAACCATTGTGAATTGCCAGTTTTCTTCCCCAATCATATAAACAAAGGAGAGTATTGCCTACATATCCTAGATATTCACAGGCAAATTTGCTTCTACTTGAACAGGACTAAGGCCTCCCGTAAATCAGACCAGTTATTTTTGGCCTATTCTGGACCTAGACTAGGATGTGCTGTTGCTAAAGTCACATTGGCTGGATGGTTGAAAGACTGTGACCTTCATTTATACACAATGTAATATTCCATTGCCTACTACCTACCTCCAGTTTTGAGGATGGCCTAATGGTTAAGGTGTTTGCCTTACAAACACAAGGTGCAGGGTTTGAGTCTCACATGGGATAATTGACTAGGCTTCCAATGGCTCGCAAGGGCAGTTAGCCTAGTATGAATCTATGGATGCACTATGGATAAAGGCTCGTTCTACAAGGTTGGTGGCAACTTCTGCTGCCTTCCATGCCAGAGCTTCTTTACATGACATCTGTGCAGCTGCAACTTGGGCTACGCCTCATACCTTCATCAATCATTACAAATTGGATTTGGCCTCCAGGGAAAGAACATCTTTTAGTTTTATGGTGCTCAGGAATGTCCTTCCATGAGAGCCTCCGAGGAATAGAGGTAGCTGGGGACTCTGTCCCATATGTAAGGAATGAACGAGGATTAACAATATCAGATAAAGAAGTTATGTCTTACCATAACGTTCCATTTGTATTGTTGATCCTCGTTCAGTTATTACGACCTTCACTCCTTCCCCCTCCTGTGGCTTCTAGCGGATCTCACCACCCGGTTCTATTAGGTCGTTTGACCAGAGGTGGCCTCTGCCTTCTATTGACTTGCAAACTCAATCTGAGGTAACAGGGAGAGGGGAATTCAGGGTAAGAGTTTTAGCTCGAGAGTTTGAAGCTGATGTGAGCTTGGAAGATGGCCGGTTCGGTTCCGAGGTCGGAACCGATACCCATGCGTAATGACTGACCGAGGAGCAGCAGTATAGATGGAACATTATGGTAAGACATAACTTATTTTTCCTTGGCTTCCTCTAGATTGTGTAAAGCTTTTATGAAAAATATTTTTCCTGAGGCCTCTGATAAAGATTTCCTTACTGCCTTGGGATCTTACTGCAGTACTTAAAGGTTTAAAACAAACTCTTTGAACTGTCAGACAAATCTGATATAAAATTTCTATCATGTAAGACTTTTCTTGGTAGCTATAACTTCAGCATAAAGAATTTCTAAACTCCAGGTTCTTTCAGAAAAAAATTGCTTGCGTTATTTGTCATATAGGGTTTCATTGCGGATTAGCCCTTCTTTTTTACCCAAGGTAGCTTCTGATAAAAACATCAACCAATCTGTTCACTTGCCAGGTTTCTTTCCAAATGCTGCCAGTAAAGCAGAGTACGTGCTACACCTCCTTGATGTATACAGGCAACTATGTTTTTATCTTCACAGGACAAAACAGTTTAGAAAGTCAGGCCAGCTTTTTCTGTCTTTCTTTCTAAATCACCTAGTCCAGTCAATTTCTAGCTAAATGTATTAGACTGTATCTCATGGATTTATTCTAAGAATATTAAATTACCAAATCCTCCCCAAGTTCACTCATCTAGATCCATCTCTGCTTCATCTCCTTTTTGTTCAAGAATGCCTGTTGATGATATTTGTGCAGCCGCTAAATGGTTCAAGACTCGTACATTTGTTTCCCATTACAAGTACTTTGGTTCGGCAGTACTCTGGAATATCTTTCCATGAAGGCCACCCAAGGTCAACGTAACTGAGGACTCTGTCCCATAAGTGAGGAAGAATGAAAAGGAAAACATCAGATTTATAAGTTATGTACTCACCATAACTAGGCATCTGTATACATTTTTATTCTTCCTCAACTCCGCTCCCATCCATCCCTCATCCATTTTTTTCTTCTGGAAGGACCTATTGGATTGTGTTTGGAACCTGCAGTTGTCCTTCTATTCATATGCTGCTGTATCCATAACACAAGGGAGTCTGCCTGTGGTCAACTTGCGTGCATCCAGCCATTTTACAAAAGATGGATGCTACTGCAAAGGTGCATGTGATGTCCTGCATCTCTATCTGCGGATGACGGCCAGAAATGGATGTCTGGTACAAAACGGACGCATTTACCATAGACGTTTTCTACCGACTGTGTGATTGCCAGCTCCAGTCGTCGCTCCTTCTGAAAAGTGAACTCCTTTTATCTGACTTCAGATAAGTACCCCGTAGGGGATTTTGATCATCTTTTTGCTACTGCTTTGGGATGTTTGGTAGAAAGGGCAAGTGTAGTTATGGATGGCATTTTACACATAAGGATTTGCATGAGCTCTGCCTGTTTTGTTTAGGCCGAGAACATGACCACACTGCTTGTAATAATTGTCAGCCCTTCATCCCCAAAACCTTTAGATGTTGCCTTGCAGCTTTAAATATTTACTTAAAAGCCAGTGACTCAAATGTTATACCAAGGCTATGGATCAGATGCCGGGTTCCTCAGATGAGCTGCCAGTTAAATAGGCCAAAAAAGTTGCAAACTGAATCGCCTGCTGCACCCTTTATTCCAGTCGTATATCTCGAGGCCAATGAAGGGACAAAGTCAGAGCTGGAATCCTCGGATCTTCTTTTGGTGGGTACCCAGGAGGAGGCTGTCAAGGAAGCCAATGGCAAGCCCAGAGGGAATCGCAGGCATCTGAATTGGTAGCTGGGGTGGGGGGGTTGAAGCACATAATTTCCGAGGGCCCACATGAGTTTTCTCAAATTATAGTTCACAAGGATGTTTCCTCCAATGTTGTGGAATGCTGTCCAGTGTCTGGCCCTCCGTCATTTCATTGCATCTGATACATCTGCATTGGAGACCCACTAAAAGAAGCAAAAGACAAAGTATCTTGCTCCTTCTCTGATGCCGCACCTTCCGACCCGCCACCTGACTGGCAAGTCTTTACTCAAGGCCTTCTAAACGCATTCCTTGCCTTACAGCAGGCCCCTGCTGAATCTAACCCTAAGGATAAACTTGTCTGTCTCAGCTGAAGAAGAGGATTCATCAGGGAATGAATCCCTCACTTATGCTTCTCATATTGCTTCCCCTCTAGGGTGCACTTCCCCAGAGGAGTCGTCCAATGGCATAGATTCCCCAGGGGAAGACTGTTACTCATATAAGATTTCAGTGGGGCAGCACCAAAAATCACTTAAGGAGTTTCCA